>NC_043006.1:66327903-66337903 GCF_006345805.1 Octopus sinensis
GTCTGTCTGTTAGACTATCTCTGTCTGTCCTTTTCATTCTGTTCACTTGGTTCTCTCTATTAATCTCTTTGGCTAAATGCATTTCTGTCTCAGTCTGTCTGTCTGTCTGTCTGTCTCTGTCTCTGTCTCTGTCTCTCTCTCTCTCTCTCTCTCTCTCTCTTCTCTCTTTCTCTCTCTCTACTCAGAACTTTCTGTCTGTCTGCCACTGCTTACATAGCTGCGTGTCTGCTCGTCCACGTAACTTTCTGTCTACTTTTAATTTTTCTGTCCAAATGTGGCCATGTTTGACCTTTTTTTCCTTGCTGGTTTTCGTCCATATTAAACACATGCGCGCTCAAGTGTCTGCAGGTGCACATGCATTACATATATGTATATATATATATATATATATATATATATATACATGGTGCGTAAGATATTTGAGGACAGATTTATGTTCATAAAGAAAAAAGCAGAAATATAATAACAGATGATAACTTTATTTATCAAAAAATTCCATGAGGATAAAAATAAACCTTCTTTTCTATAATGTTATTCAATTAAGCCTCCTTCAGCTTCAACAACTGCTTCTATATGAGATCTGAACCATCTACATGCTCGAATCAAGTGGTCTGGGTTCATTTTGGACATTACTCTGACTATGGCAGCTTTCAAAGAATCTTTGGTGTTATGGGTGTGTTCATTGACCTCTCTCTCAACAACGCTCCACATACAATAGTCCAATGGTTTGATATCTGGGGACTCAGGGGGCCAAATGTTAGTTGTTATGCGATTATGAAAATTTTCAGCCATCCATTCCTGTGTTACTAGAGCCATGTTTGATAGTGCAGTCCTACCGAAACAGATATAGCCTTCCATTGCATACACTGTCTATCCAAGGCTTAACAATTATTTTCAAGACCTCAATGTAGGCGGCAGAGTTAACTTTAAGACCTTGTAGAAAGAAATAAGAAAGCATCACATGTCCTTCATTGCTGACAACCCTTAAAACCATGACAGTTGCAGGAAATTATGTATGCGTAACACTTAGAACTTCAGAAGGGTCTGCACATAAACATCTGTCATTTCTTGTGTTAACTTTTTGATCTTCGTCGAAGTTTTTCTCGTCTTCTACTGGATTTTTTAGTTTACTTAAAGAGCCTTTTAGATCTGATGTAATTTTCTTTTTTTTTTTCTGACAAATTGACCTTTCCTCATCATATAAAACTTATATCTGATGTCTTCATAGACGGACAACATTTCTGATTGTTTCTTTTGGAATTAACCTCATGGACTTTCTGGTATTGTAATGAATAGTCTGTTGAACTTGCTGGACATAGTCAGGTGTTCTTATAATTTCAGAGTATTTAGAATGCTTTTTATGCTTTGATGCTGGTGATACGTTTCCATTTTTTGTTTCTAACTCCTTACAAACTTTGTAGACGATATATATGCCATTTTTGAAGAAGCTTTCATCCCGTTGCGCAAAAAAGTTAACAACAGCAGACAAGATATTATCATCACTCTCATAATGGTTCCAAGCCAAGTGTTTTTTTTATATATATTGGGGAACAGACGGTAATCAAATGGGGCCAGAGTAGGAAAACAGGAAGCGTGATCAACGATTTTAAAACCACAGTGATGCCATACAGCAGCCATTGAAAGCGAGGACTTGTGTGCTGGGGGTTTGTCCTAATGACACAAAACCTCTTTCGTCAGTTTTCAAGGCCGTTTGGTCCTGATAGCTATTCGTAACTGCCTCAGTAAGTTCACAGAGTACTTTGAATTGGTGTGGCCCTTTTGCATCCCCCAAGACTGAGGCGATCACATTCCCTGCAGATGAAACGAACCTTATTTCACGTTGCTTCAATCCACTCAGCTGGCAAAAATGTGGCCAGCCTTGTTACATTCTGTGTCACGCTGAATCTCCCTGATAACTATGTTAAGAGCACACATGTCTGTGGAGTGCTCAGCCACTTGTACGGTCATTCCACCAGCAGGTTGTTCCGCTGATCCGATCAACTGGAACCCTCGTCGTCGTAACCGACGGAGTGCTAGTTAGCCACTCGGTTCGGTCCAGTTTGTCTACTCTGTTTATTTGATTCTGTCCGCTAGTTCCTTGCCAGACTGTCCACTCGGCTCTGTCCAGTCTACACACTTGACCACATTCTCTCTCATTCCATTAACCACCCAAATCCTATCATAGTTTAATGGCTGCCGTCTTCATTCTGGCTTTGTTTAGATTACGAAAAGAAACGGAAGTGGAGAGATTTCAGTTGTGATAATAACTTTCCCCAAACCGGAAGCTCTTTGCAATATATTTTCTTTACGATCTTTTTCTTAAATTTTTTTTTTTAGATTTTATATTTTTCATCAGTTCGTTGTCGTTGAATTGTATCTACAATCAGTCTGTTGTCATGTAAACTCAATAACAAATTGATAGAAATGATGAGTGAGAAATGCTTAGATAGAGATATAGAGATAGATAGACAACGAGAGAGAAAGAGAGAGAGAGAGAGAGAGAGTGTGTGTGTGAGAGAGAGAGAGAGAGAGAGAGAGAGAGTGTGTGGTGTGTGTGTGTGTGTGTGTGTGAGAGAGAGAGAGAGAGAAGAGAATGAAAGAGAACGGGCGGGAGAGAGGAAACATAACAGACAGACAAGAATATAATAAAAAAATCAACGCAGAAAGATAACTAACTAGTGAAATAAATATGGTGGCATGTGTGTGTGTCTGTCTATCCCTCCGTCCGTCTGTCCGTCCATCTATCCATCCATCCATCCATCCATCCATCCATCCGTCCGCTGTCTGTCTGTCTGTCGTCTGTCTGTCTGTCTGTCTGTCTGTCTGTCTGTCTGTCTGTCTTCATATTTTTAACGAGGGTGAGAACCCTCTCCACAGTCTGATTAAAGAAGGCTCCCTCGGCTGTGAAACTATGAACGTTTTCTTGGGCGTCTGATTAATGACAGCTCCCTCGGGCTTCTGGATAATCAAAGCTTACTCAGTCGTCTTCATTAATGAAGTCTCCTTGACAGTCTGGTTAACGAAGGCTCCTTCAGTCGTCTGGTTAGTAATTAAAGGGATTCCGACACCATAAGAAATAGCGACCTAAATTACGGTTGCCCTTGGACATGCTTGTCCATATAAATTCTTCTATTATCATTATCATCGTCGTCGTCGTATTCGGCGTCATCGTTCTCTTTCTCCTCCTCCTCATTATCCTCCTTATCGTCACTATCGTCATCATCATCATCATCATCATCATCAATATCATCCTCACCACCACCACCACCACCACCACCACCACCACCATCAGCTTGTGACAACGACTTCTTCCAATACTTTGTGAGTAGAATTCGATAGATAGAAACTGTGCAGAAGCCTCTGTGTGTGTGTGTTCGATTTTTATATTCTGTTACTTGCTTCAGTCTTTTGACTGTGGCCATGCTGGGGCACCGCTTTTTAGTCGAGCAAATCGACCCCAGGACTTATTTTTTGTAAGCCTAGTATCTGTTCGATCGCTTTTTGCCGAACCGCTAAGTTACGGGGACGTAGACACACCAGCATCGGGTTTCAAGCGATGGTGAGGGGACAAACACAGACATACAAGCATGCACACACACACACACACACACACACACACACACACACACACACACACACACACACACACACACACACACACACACACATACACACGTATATATATATATATATACGACGAGCTTCTTTCAGTTTCCGTTTACCAAATCCACTCACTAGGCTTTGATCGGCCTGAGGCTATAGTAGAAGACATACCAAAGGTGCAATGCAGTGGGACTGAACCCATGCTAATGTATTGATATGATTAATTCCGTCTGTGACTCGTGTCTTTTGTGCCAGGAACCCATGCACTTTCTTCTCAGTGAACTTATCCGTTCCCCACCCCTTTTGTTGCTGTGATCAGATTTACTATTAGTTCTTTTTCTTTATATCTCCACTACCTTCTGATCTTAGAAGAAGAAATAGTCAATGAAGATGTCATGGAATTAGTGACGAAAGAATTCTGACAAATAAACAATAACTAATAATAAAAAAAACCCAAAGTGAAGATCGAGTAAACCGTGCGTGTGTTTATTGGCAAAGTGACCGTCCTCACATATAATAAAATCTATTCATTGTTTTCCGCTTGTAATCTGCAGATTTATATCTTAATTATTCAGCTGTAGCTGGTAGCTGTTAGCTCTTGTTTCAGCAGAAGAATTTTGGAATCTAACGTTTGAGATTTTGAGCCTCCAATCTGCTTTCCTGGTTTGTCGTTTAACCATTTTTGATGTTTTGTGAATTGACTGGTGGTGTTGAATGTTCTCTTTCTCTTTTTGATTTTCAGTAAATTTGGGTTGGTAGACTATTTCGGAACAAGGTTGTGAAGGAAAGCCTCTTGTTTTGTTCATTATCTCTTAAAGCTTAAGAAGGTCTTTGCATTTTTATAGTCCCAGATATCGCGATTATTTGTAGTGCATGAATGTATGTATGTATGTATGTATGTACGTATGTATGTATGTATGTATGTATGTATGTATGTATGTATGTATGTATGTATGTATGTATGTATGTAGGTATGTATGTATGTATGTGACATTTAAGGACTGTATCAAGTCCCTATTTAAGGCCTGTGATATGTAGGTGACTGACTGGGAGAACAGTACCTGTCATCGCCACACATGGAGGAAGCAGGTTAAGGAGGGGGTGGGCACTTTTAAGAGAGCACGTATTCTGCATGAAGAACTTAAGCGTGCTGCTCGAAAGCGCACTGCTGGTGTGAATGAGGAAAGCTTGGTTTGCAATGTTTGCAGTCGTGAATGCTTGTCAAGAGCAGGGCTCATTAGCCACCAACGGAACCGTAAATGAAAAATATAAGTTAGTCCTAGAGCGCACAATGTTCCTGAAGGTCAGCAATGGTCTTCCTCGGTCACGAGTGGACGGCCATCATCATGTATGTATGTATGTATGTATGTATGTATGTATGTATGTATGTATGTATGTATGTATGTATGTATGTATGTATGTATGTGTGTATGTATGTGCGTCATGTGAAGGTTCGCTAAGACAATACTGTGACACCATCGTTGCCAAATCAATGCAAAAAATTGTAAGTCTCCAGCAGGACGGAAAATCCTCATCTGTGCTGCTTATGTTTAAGAAACAATCAAGCGACGGAATCATTCAAAATCAGGTTGCGGCAATCATGCCCGCCTGCTTGCCCATCTGCTAGCCCGCCAGCCTGCCTGTCTAGTTGTCTGTCTGTCTGTATGTATGTAGGTATGCATGACTGTATGAACGTATGCATGTGTATCTGTGTGTACGTCTGTGTGTGTGTGTGTGTGTGTGTGTGTGTCTATGAATGCTGGTGTGAATCCGTATGTTGAGGCGTATCTGTGTCCAACTCGTAATTCAGTCATTCGATAAATACAGATCGATGATGTAGCAGAAACTAAAGTGAAATACATACAGAGAGACGAGACCAATATGACCGTCAAAAATCCATGATGGCGGTGGTCTAGCTTGGCCGAAGAAAATCAATAAACGATTAGAAAATGATAATAACACCACCACCACCACCACCAACAACAACAACAATAATAATAATAATAATAATAATAAAACCACAAACCAAAAGGCGTATGAGCGCTTGGCTGTACGTATGTGAATACAACTGAGAGCGATCAAATTTAACAAACGTTATAAAATGAGGCCTAATATTAAAATGAGCATTAAGATAGAAATACATAAATCAATATTATATACATTTGTACTTGCAAAACACATACATGTATGCACGTGCGTATGGGAGTTAAGTTTGCAAATGCATTTTGTATATATTAAGTAATGGAATTCGGCAAAAGTTAATTTTGCTTGTTTATCGAAAATTGATCTCCGACCCTAAAATCCTATGACCTATTCTGCTAAATTAAGTTTTCGATGACCATAGCTACATTGTTGCTGTTAGTTTGAAAGGTCAGTGATGATGTCATTAGAGATTAACGAAAGTTACTGGCAGTGATGTAACGTGGGATACGTGGACTGGAAATCTGGTTGTAATATGCTGTCTGCTCCTTCTTTTTGGCCATTAGATACGCTGTAATGTTTTTAATCCGCTCCTCTTTCTTATTTAGTTCCTGTACACAGAAATTTTCTGTGTGCAACTGAAGCAGTATTTATTCAAAATAGACATTTGTGTGTGATGAAAATTCGTCCCAACAGCGGCTAGCGATAATGCCGGACGCATTTCGGCCGCTACGAGGAACAATTTTCATCTTTCTCCGATATTTATTGCTTTTCTTTTTTAAACGCAACACATACGAGGTATCATTTCAAGACAAATACAGCAGTAACTGGCCTATCAACAATGTATATACCACTAAGTATGATACATAAGGGGCTATCACTAATTATAGTTTGAGTAGGAAGAAGGTTTGTGACTGGCTGAAGTTTAGAATATTTGGTTTTATGATTGGTTGGAAAGAAATCGGAAGTAGTTCTGTTAAGAGTTAAAAATTATTGGCATGAAAGACTGATGGTATTCTGCCTTGTCAAACACTAAAAAAAAAAAGACAAAAACGAAACAAATGGCACTCCGTCGTTACGACGACGAGTGTACCAGTTGATCGGATCAACGGAACAGCCCGCTCGTGAAATTAATGTGGAAGTGGCTGAGTACTCCACAGGTACGCGCACCCTAAACGTAGTTCTCAGGGAGATTCAGTGTGACATAGAATGGGACAAGGCTGGCCCTTTGAAACACAGGTACTACTCGTTTTTGCAAGCTGAATGGACTGGAGCAACGTGGAATATAGTGTTTAGCTTAAGGCCACAACGCATCTTATGATTATGAGCCAAATACCCTATCCATTAAGCCACGCATCTTCAATGTAGCAGGGAATTCATGAGTTTCAAACGCTCAGACGTTTCAAAGCCATCTGTTCTTCAGTGCAAGAGATAAAGAGAGGGAGGGGAGAGTGCGTTTGACTTCTCTGGTCGATAACTGATGAAGAATTGGTGACCTCCTGTGTTTTCTGTCCGTCTGTGTATATGTTCGTTTGTTTATTCATGACCTATTTTTAAAAATTATATAAATAGGCAGGTCATATTTTCAGTTTGTTGTCTTTTTATTTAATCTTGAAATATATATGTAATTAAAACTTTAATCTTGAAATATATATATACTTAAAAAATTTTCCCCGTATGAGGTTTTTCACGCGCGCTACTTAAGAAATTCTTATAAAGATTTTATCGTATTTTAAAATTACATATATTATATAATATATATAATATATATATATATATATATATATATATATACATATAAATATATCGTTATCTTTTACTTCTTGTTTCAGTCATTTGACTGCGACCATGCTGGGGCACAACCTTGAACCTTTTTTTATTAGAATGAATCGACCCCAGTATTTCATTTTTTTAAAAGCCTTGTACTTATATTCTATCGAACTCTTTTGCTGAACCGCTAGGTTACGGAGACGGAAACACAGCAACACTGGTTGTCAAGTGGTGGTGGGAGGACAAACACAGACACAAAGGCACACGTACACATATAGATACATAGATAATACATATACATATATATATATATATATAAACATACACACACACACACACACACACACACACACACACACACACACACACACACATATATACATATACATATATATATGTATAAGTGGCTTCTTTCAGTTTCCGTCTACCAAATCCACTCACAAGACTCGAGGCTATAGTAGAAGGCACTTGACTAAGATACCACACAGTGGGACTGAACCTAGAACCATGTGGTTGGGAAGCAAGCTTCCTACCACACAGCCACACCTGTACCTATACATATACACTTCCTAACCACGTTTCCAGGTTCAGGCCTTGGGCCATCGGCTTCTGTGATAGCCTCGGGCCGACCAAAGCCTTGTGAGTGGATCCGGATCCGGTATTCGGAAATCGAAAAAAAGCCCATGCTACATGTGTATGTGTGTGTGTGTGTGTGTGTGTGTGTGTGTGTCTGTGTATGTGTATACATGTATACAGTCATACACACAACTATAAGCACACACGAACACGCACATACACACAAACACACCCAAATACACACACATATGTACGCATATATGTGGTGTGCATCTTTAAGTTTGTGTTTACATATAAATATGTGCGTATATATATGTGTAAATGTACGTATACTTATACACATTTGTGTATGTATATGTATTTATTATCATACATGTATGCACGAGTGTACGCATGTGTGATTTTGTATATGTGCTCATGTGCATATGTATATATATATATATATATATATATATATATAAAGAGAGAGAGAGATAGAGAGAGAGAGATTGAGGAAGAGAATGCGAGAGAGAGACGCTACTTATATATATATGTGTGTGTGTGTGTGTGCATTCAAATTCATGAAGACATGCATATACTTATATACATATCTATAGACGTATACATATATATATGTATGTATGTATATATATATATAATATATATATATATATATGCATGTTTGTATACATGTGTGTTTGTGTGTGTGTGTTAGCATATTTGCACAGACACCACGTTTACCGTATATAATAATATAAAATGACCCGATTCTTTAACGTGATATTTTTTGTGTCTATCTTTGTTCTTTTATCAATTTTCCTTAGAGTAATACAGTTTTTTTTGTCTCTCCAATGATTTCCCTCCGGGTTTGGACACTTTTAATATTCGCTTCCTTCACGCTTCACTTACTAAGAAAGTCGAAAATATCGAATATGCATTAATTTTTTTTTTCCCCAATCAAATCCTAAATTTTTAGAATTAAATTATTAAGTATTTGTAAAGAATTTGCGAATACTTTATTTTCATTCGTTCGTAAAAACTGCTACAATAATCTAGTTTTATTCATAGAGTAAATTGCAAGCATCCTTACGTGAGAGACATTTTAGTTCTGATGGTTGATTTCTCTCATTTGTAATGTAACATCTCTTATGAATATTTTCCTTTGAATTCTATTTACGAATATTTTTGTTATCTTGTTTGAGAATTACGGTCAAAACTTCGATCCGTCGAGTTGTCGGGCCTCGTATGTTAAGCACTAGGAAGCCCTTAATTATTTTGTGAGTAAGACTAAAAGGATATTCGTTATTAGAATTAATTAATGGAATAAAATGAATAAATTGATCTGCTTGACGTGATGTTGCGTAATTTGTTTCTCTTTAATCTGTGAAAACATATTTTTAATTGAGTGAACTAAATTTACTTTACGAGTTCATATTGGTTTCAAATTTTGGCATAAAGCCAGCAAGTTTAGGAGGGGGAGGGGGCGTAAGTCGATTACATCGACCCCAGTGCTCAACTGGTACTAATTTTATCGACCTCGAAAGAATGAAAGGCAAAGTCAACCTCGGCGGAATTTGAACTCAGAACTTAAAGACGGACAAAATGCTGAGCATTTTGCCAGCCGTACCCAGTTCACCCAGTTCGACGCTTTCCGTTTTACGAGTTCATATTACTACAACACAATTCTACCTCAAACAAAGAAAACTTTGAAGCGGTCGCTCGACCTTCTGGAAAAATCAACCAAATCTCTCTCATATCACTGTCTATTTTCTTTAAAAGGACAAACACGTTAGATAATATAATCACAATTAATTGATGTTGAACCAGTGCGTGTGTTATTATTATTATTATTATTATTACTTGTTTTTTCTTCTTTCAAATTTGCTTCCATTTCTTGTCGAGTGTCTTCCCGACTCCTAGGGCAAAGAAACTCATACTATACATTGGTAGGCCATTAAACCAAACTCAGTATTCGTTCATTTTTTTTTTTTTTTTTAAGTTAAATTAACTACATGAGCAGACAACAGTTCTCACATCGACAATGCTCTTCTCAATACGTGTGATGTACCAGTTAAGACAATTTTGCACTTCTTGCAGGGATGGTAAGCCAGGGATCATTCTCATATAATTTTCGGTCCCTTCTTGATCATTC
>NC_043006.1:66342903-66345403 GCF_006345805.1 Octopus sinensis
AGCTTATTTACCCGGAACTACCAAGCCAATGTGATGAAAAATGGAGCTGACCCAAAATGCCGATTCTGTAACGATGAGATTGAAACAATAGACCACCTAATCTCAGGGTGTAGAGTCTTAGCACCTGCAGAATATAAAGCAAGACATGACAGACAGAGTCGGACGTATTTTACACTGGACAATTTGTCGGCATTATAAAATCAAACCCGCGACAAATGGTATAAACATCACCCTGAAGCTGTGACTGAGGGAGAAAATGTGTCAATTCTATGGACTTCCCCGTGCAGACCGACATGACTATAAAAGCCAATAAACCGGATATCATTTAAAGATCAGACAAAAAGGAATGTGTTTTTTAATTGACATGAGTATTCCCTATGATCACAATATAGAATTTGACAAGAATTAGATAATAAATATAAGACCTGCTAATGGAAATTGAAAAAATGTGGCATCTCAAGGCGACTACAGTACCAGTGATTGTAGGATCTCTAGGAATGATAAAAAAAGGCACTGAAACCTATTTGAAAATGATTCCAGGCTAACCTCCCTACAGGAAGTGCAAAAAACTCGTATTGACTGGAACGGCTCATGTACTGAGAAGAGCATTATCGCTGTGAAAATAACATCCATCCATGAATTTATCTATATTATTTATTTTTTAAATACATATTTTATCTGTGAATTTGCGCGATGTAATCTGGGAATGCATACAATGCCCTTCTCTGCCCTAGGTGTATGGAAAACACTCGGCGAGAAACGGAAGAAAATTTGAAGAAAGAAGGAAAATTTAAGAAGAAAGAAGGAAAAAAATAATAATAATAATAATAAATAATAATATTAATAATAATAATAATAATAATAATAATAATAATAATAATAATAATAATAATAATAATAATAATAATATAATAATAATAATGGCACGATGTGGTATATTATATTTTATATATTAATGTTCTTTACTTCTGGTAAAGTGGCGATGAAACAACTGTAGTTATTATGCAACAAAGCGTGTTGCTCAGACCATTTTCTCTTGTGTGTGTGTGTGTGTGTGTGTGTGCATATGATACGGTATATGCCAATTTATGTCCATAACATTCATACATATTTACCTACCGTCATACAGACAGACACACGGACATGTCTACATACAAGTATAGACACGCACACAACACACATGCTGGCGGGTCAGAAGTTACCAAATTGTCTGCGACTCCCATGTCCCATGGGAATCGCAGACAATTACATTCTTTTTCTTTCTCTCAGCAAGGGACCCACCTACCCTGTAACAACAACTACTACTACTACTATTACTACTACTACTACTACTACTACTCTACTACTACTACTACTACTACTACTATACTACTGCTGCTGCTGCTGCTACAACAACAACAACAACAACAACTACTACTACTACTACTACTACTACTACTACTACTACTACTATACTCTACCACAACAAGTAGTAGTAGTGGTTGTAGTAGTTGTAGGTATAGCAGTAGCAGTGGTACATGTACTAGTAGTAGTAGTTTAGCACTGTAACCTCCACTACTGCAATTACTCTCAATACCACCATCATTACCACCATTACAGCCTCTTCTTCACCATTACGACCAGCACCGGCATCAGCGAACACCATCACCACCATCACCAGCACCAACACAACCAGCACTACAACCACCACCACCTCTGCCAATACCATCGCCATCATCATCACTATCAACCAGTAATGCAAATTAATACCTCCACCACCACATTTACAACCGTTAATTACAAACTCCGCCACCAGTTTCAAATACTCCCGTTTACACTATCGTGATACAAATATCACTCCAACCGCCATTTACCCTCTCATACCACCACATCAACACCTCTACCAATTAATTTTCTTCCCCCTCCTCATACTAATACAACCACCACCGCCACCATCCGCCCCTCCTCCTATTAATGACCTTAACACTATATCCGTGTTTTTAACGCAAATGAATAATTTAGTAAAAAGATTTATGGCGTTGACACCACCACCACCACCCTCATCATCACCACCACCACCACCACCATCCTCATCATCACCCCACCAACCACCACCACCACCACCACCACCACCACCACACCACCACCACCACCGCCACCACCTATCTTCACAGTGCAATGACTGAAACAAATGACAGATAAAAGTCAAAGTTGCGGCTGTGTGGTAAGAAGTTTGCTTCCAAATCACCTGATCCCGGGTTCAGTCCCACTATACGGGGGTACCCAAACATGACCGCAACCGTTCTCTGTGGGACAAACCCGTTGTAGTTCAGGCTTCCACCGCTAGAAGACATTTGATGCGAGCTTCATGCATCAGTCTGCCGACAGGCGTCGTCGGGCGGGGTCGTACTACCACGTGGTGTGTCGATTTTTGCTATGGTTGAAACGAAGGAACAGCGTGCTTCCGTGAATTTCTGTTTTCCGCTGGAGAAAACGTGGGCCGAAACAGTCGTCATGCTTT
>NC_043006.1:66355344-66360344 GCF_006345805.1 Octopus sinensis
AAGATCACTGCTCAGTGAACGAATTTTCATGAAAAGAAAGATATGCTATTACAGTCATACAGGTGAGCTGGCAAGAATGTTAGCACGCCGAGCGAAATGCTTGGCGGTATTTCGTCTGTCTTTATGTTCTGAGTTCAAATTCCGCCGAGGTCGACTTTGCCTTTCATCCTTTCGGGGTCGATAAATTAAGTACCAGTTACGCACTGGGGTCGATGTAATCGACTTAATCCATTTGTCTGTCCTTGTTTGTCCTCTCTGTGTTTAGCTCCTTGTGGGTAGTAAAGAAATAGGTATTTCCTCTGCCGTTACGTTCTCAGTTCAAATTCTGCCGCGGTCGACTTTGCCATTCATCCTTTCGGGGGTCGATAAATTAAGTACCAGTTGCGACTGGGTTGATCTAATCGACTGGCACCCTCCTCCAAAATTTCGAGCCTTGTGTCTAGAGTAGAAAAGAATATTGTTAGTATCAGCAAGGCGGCGAAATACATAGTAGTATTTCGTCTGTCGCTACGTTTTGAGTTCAAATTCCGCCGAGGTCGACTTTGCATTTCATTCTTTCGGGGTCTATGAATTAAATACCAGTTACGTACTGGGATCAGCCTAATCGACTGGCCCCTTCCCCCAAAATGTCGGGACTCGTGCCTAGAGTAGAAAAAGTTATACAGTCATATAGTAACTAGCGAATTCAAATTGTTCAGCTTCATATGGTCAATTGAAGGCACGTGGTTAGTGGTTAGTGTATGCAGTTCACGAATTTATGGTCGTGTGTTTGATTTCCGGCGGCGTGCTGCGTCCTTGAGCAAGACTCTTTATTTTCATGTTGTTTCATGCAGTCCACTCGGCTTGCAAAAATGAGTTGTACCAGTAATTCAATAGGCCAGCCTTGTCACATTCTGTGTCATGCTGAATCTCTTTGAGAACTACGTTAAGCATGCACGTGTCTGTGGAGCACTCAGCCATTTGCACGTTAATTTCACAAGGAAGCTGTTTCGTTGGCCTCACCAAAAGGAGAACTTGTCGTAACCGACGGTGTGCCACTATATCATATGGTTGTAAATGTGCTATGATAGAAAGGGTAGGATTTTCGGACTAAAATGATGAATTTTTTTGTCGCCATTTTGTTACAGGAACAGTTCGATGTATTGGCAAACAATCAACGGGGTTTGTGTACATAGGGATTACAGTTGCAACTGAGAAAATGTTAGCTGAAATGGAGGACTGGAGGCCATGTGGATACTGGAAAAGAGTTACCTGTATCATGATGATCCGCGCTACCTTTCAAAATGCCGACATCGTGACTTCTCTTTAATTTTCTGTGATCATTGTAAAGGTTGTAAGATGTAAAATGGGTGCTGCAATGGAGAGTACGAAGCCGTGGTCTGCACGTCGGAATTAATCTCCACATCTTTGAACTTGACCTTAGGCTTAATAGAGACGGCTATGCGTAGCTGCTGGAGACTGTGGTCAAACCCTGATTGGAGAAGGTTGCTGCTGAAAGGCCATATGTGTGACAGCAGGATTCAACTCCTTGTCTTATCATCGGAAAGAGTCAGAAGTGGTTGCCGGAGAATTTCTACGACTTCGTCAGACCTAATTTCTGGCGTTCTAATTTCCCCGCTTGTAAATCCATAGATTTCTATTCATGGGGCACAGTTGGGAAAGACACCAACTGTTCTGCCAGAAACACCAAGGCCAAGTTGGTGGCCAAGATCACTGAAGTGTTCGAAGACCTTCTCAGGGACACAGTAGAGAACGCAAGCGCCAGGCCACGGAACCCTAACCCTAACCCTAACCCTAACCCTACTGTGAATAAACTGTTATCTCCTATCCATAATCTAGTTGATAATCTAAATTTTTATTCTTGAACGAGATATTGTATTTTCTTTTCCTCTTTGGCAAACTATCAAATTTATCCCGGATATCCTGTATTTTATAAATGTCTTTCTATATATTATACACCTTTGTGTGATGTGCGCATAAGTTTGTGTCATGCGTGTATTTTATAATATATACCGTCATTTTGTGTGTTTATTTATATTTAATATGAACGTTTTGTGTGTTTATGTGTATATAACATATTCTTTTTCTGATTTTTATAAGTGCTTTTGCTGCTTTATGTATTTTGTGCGTGATGTATATACATTTCGTGTATTTTGTGTGTCTGAGTATATTTAATGTATATTTAGTGTTAGACTTTTTGTGTTTTTGCATAGATTTCATACGTAGAGTGCATATATTTTATATAGGTTTTGTATGAATTTTACGCGTTATGTGTGTTTTCTGCCCTTTCGTGTATATTCTGTTTTTACATGTGCATTTAAAGTATATTTTATGTCATTCGTATATTTTATGCGTCTGTTTTATGTGTTTTACGTGAGATTGTTTTTTTGTCAGGTTTTACCTGTGTTATATATTTCCCTTCCGTATTTTACATTCGATGTATACGTAATTTTATTTAGTTTATCTATTTTATTAATTTATTTGATGCGTGTTTACATATTCTACATATCATTTTAGAGTGATTATGTGTGTGTATATATATATATATATATATATATTATATATATGTATATATATATATATATATACATACATATATATACATACATATGTATACATATGTGTACAGTTATATGCACTTTAGATATACGAAATTATATATGTATGTATATATATCTATATATCTATATAAAGATATAATATATGTATGTATTTTTATATATATATATATATATAAATACATACGTATATATATATATATATATATATATATATATATATAATATTATATATATATATATATCTATATATCTATATATATATATAACATATCTATATATATATACATATATATATATATGCATGCCTATATATATGATGTATGTATATATATATACAAACGGTTTGTGTAAAAACTTTTGCGTGAGTGCGCATTCGCGCGTATTCATGCGCATGTGTGAGACTCATGTCTGTGGTGTGTATTAATGTGCATGCGTGTGTATGTGTGTGTGTGTGTGTAGTGTATGCACCCAGTGTATGTATATATGGTGTTTTGTGTGTACGTGGTATCTGTGCCATATATTAGTGTAAGCATTTTAATGCAGGTTTTAGGTGTGCGCACGAGTGTACGCATGTGCGCGTGGAGGCTGCTGTATTTCTGCATATCCTTTTCCACACGCCATTAGTCGTGAGTGTGCGTCTGAAGAAGTGTGTGAAGGCGTAGCTATATGTGAGTGTGAGCGTGTGTATGTGTGTTTATGTGAGCGTGTGTGTGCGTGCGTGTGTGTGTGTGAGCGCGCACGTGTGTGTGTGAGCGCGCACGTGTGTATGTGTGTGTGTGAGAGAGAGAGTGAGTGAGAGCGTGTGTGTGAATGTGTGTGCGTGAGAGAGAAAGAGAGAGAAACCGTGAGAGAGAGAGAGAGAGAGTGTGTGTGCGTGTGGCTGTGTGTGGGAGAGAGAGTGTATGTGTGCGTGTGTGAGAAAGACAGAGTATGTGGCTGTGTGTGTGAGAAATTATGTGTGGATGTGTGTATGTGTGTGTGAAAGAGAAAGAGAGTGAGAGAGAGTGTATGTGTGGCTGCGTGTGGGAGAGAGAGAGTGTGTGTGCGTGTGTGAGAAAGTGAAAGTGTGTGGCTGAGTGTGTGAGGAGAGTGTGTGTGAGAGAGAGAGAGAGAAAGAGAGTGAGGGAGAGTGTGTGAATGTGTGTGTGTTAGAGAGAAAGAGTGTGTGTGTGTGTATGTGTGTGTGCGTATGTTTTTTGATCCGTTTTTAAATGTTTTAAAATTGTTTCGTTGGTAGTGGAGTAACGAGAGAACTGCGAAAGTGGTGGCGGCGGTGGCAACGGCGGCGATGGTGGGGACGGGTACAGCAGTGGTGGTGGCAGTGGCGATGGTGATGGTCATGATGATGCTGGTTGTACCAGCGGTGGTGGTTGTGGTGGTGTTGGTGTTGGCGGTATCGGTGGTGGCATTGGTGGTAATGGCCCTAACAGTGACGGTGGTGTCAGTGGTGGTGCTGGTAGTGGCTGTGGTGAAGGTGATAGTAGTGGTGATTGTAGCAGTGGTGATTGTGATGGTAGTGGTGTTGGTGGTGGCTGGTGAGATGGTGGTAGTAACAATGCGTTTTTCTTATGTGTTCAAAAAGGCTTTCTTCGGTGGGAGAAAGAATGTTGTAGCTGTGGTGGAATTGTTATAGCCTGCAGTTGCGGTGGTGGTAGTGGTGGTGGTGGTGATGATAATGACGAGTATTTTTTTTAATGTATTTGAAAATGCTTCGTGATACGATGGCAATGGATATTGTGATAATAGTGGTGGTGGTGGTGGTTGTGGACGCGGTGGTAGTTTTGGTGGTGGTTTTTGGTGGAGGTGGTGGAAATGGTGGGGGCGGAGGAGGTGGTGCGGTGGTGGCGGTGGTAGTTTTGGTGGTGGTTTTGGTGGAGGTGGTGGAGGTGGTGGTGGAGGTAGTGGTGGTGGCGGTGTTGTGCTATTATTTGCTAACTGGGAAAGGCGACGGCTGTTGTAGAGGTGGTAGAAGCAGCAAGCAGCAGCAGTAGCAGCATTAGTAGTAGTGGTAGAAGTAACAGTAGTTGTAGTGGTAGTAGTAGTAGTAAGAAAGTGGCAGCAGCAGCAGTAACAGCACCAGTAGTAGTGTAGTAGTAGTAGTATAGTAGTAGTAGTAGTAGTAGTAGTAGTAGTAGTAGAGATGGTAGTGGTGGTGGTGTTTGAAGTGATGGCAGCAGTTGTAGTAGTAGCAGTAGTAGCTATAATAGTAATGTTGTTGTTCTTGTTGTAGTGGTGGTGTGGTAGATATGGGAGTGATGGTGCTGTTTTGGGTGGTAGTACTGTCGGTGGTGGAAAGAGAGAATTCCGTTCGAAATTTAAATTTCCAAAAAGTTTCACCGTTTTTCTGATTTGTTTTTTAGGAGAAAGAAAAACTCTTTTGGTTCGGGGCTAACATTTTGGGCAACGATTGCATTAATGGTGGGTGAAAGGTGCAGGGTG
>NC_043006.1:66367844-66377844 GCF_006345805.1 Octopus sinensis
CACATGCATATATACTCGCATGTATTTTCTACTATATGTATATATTCATGCCTATATTGTGTAAACATATACCAACATATATATGTTCATTTGCACACACACATATATACATATGTACGTGTGAGTCTATATGTGTGTGTGTGTGTGTTTGTATGTGTGTATATCTCTCTCACTCTCTCCCTCTTTCTCTTTCTCCTCCTCTCTCTATGTATATATATATATATATATATATATATATATATATATGCAAAAATATATACACAAGCATAAATAAATGTGCATATAACAATAGACACATACGTATGTTATACATTGAAGAGGAAGAAAGACATGCTTAGGAATATTTTGCATGCAATCCCGCCATACTCAAGCAGCATATATAAATGCGTAAATGTGTATTCATACACACGTACATACATACACACTCACACACACGCACGCACATACACACACACACACACACATACGCATATATGTATACGTATACATATGTGTCATATATATATCGCATATATATATGCGTAGAAATACATGTCTGTCTGTCTATCTATCTATCTATCTATCTATCTATCTATCTATCTATTTATGGAGATAAAGAGAGAAAGAGAGAAGGGGAAAGAGAGGGGAGAGAAAGAGTGAATGAAAGAGTGAAAGAGCATGAAAGAAATAGAGAAAGACAGAGTATAAAGACTGATAACTAGACGGGGAAAAGAAAGAATTGCAACGAAAGCAATATGGAGGCGAAAGTAAATTTTAACAAAAGGTGGTGATGGTGGTGGTGGTGGTGGCAGTGATGGAGAAGGCAAGTGGAGAGAAACTATAAAAAAAAAACTCAAAAGACAAAGCAAAATAAAAAACAATAAAATACAAAATAACAATAAAAAATTTAAAAAAAACACAAGTAAAGAAACCAACGACAAACTATTTTTAAAAACACATCGCTAGCTTTTAACTCCGATAATAATAAAAGGCTAACATGATTCATAAATGTACACGAAATGACGTGAAGTAGAAATCGTAAAATGTTATAAAGTAGGAAAATTGCAAAATTTTAGTCCAGGGAGTTTTGGTAAAAGGGACGCCGCAGTAAGGTGAATGGAATTATTTAGTGGTTTGTCTTGTAGTTGGTACTGTTAGTGGTGGTGGTGGTAGTGGCGGCTTTATTATTATTATTATTATTATTATTATTATTATTATTATTATTATTATTATTATTATTATTATTATTATTTGTTGTAATTATTTCTTGCTAAAAATATTCGGTGAAAGAATCATGACCTCTTGAAAGAGAGGAGAAAATCCAATTATGAAAACGATTGTATTGAGGAAGAGAATGAGAGAAAGAAGGGGAGGGAGGGAGATGGAGATGGGGAGAAGAGAAAAAGTGAGAGAGTGAGAGAGAAAGAGAGGAAAGAAAGAGAGGAAAGAAAGAGAGAGAGAGAGGGATATGGAGAGAGGAAAATTACGAGAGAGAGTGACCGAGGGGAAGTGACAGAGAGATAAGAGAGGGAGAGGAAGGGAATAAATGTGAGAAATCGAGAGAGAGGGAATGAGAGAGAGAGAGAGAAAAGGAGAACGAAAAGATTGAGAAATTATGAGAAAGAGAGAGTGAATGTGTGAGAGAGAGAGAAAGAAAGAGAGAAGAATGTGTGTGTGAAAGAGAGAGAGAGAGAGAGAGAGAGAGTGACAGTGTGTGAGAGAAGCAATAAGAGAAACAGTACAAGAGAGGAAGACAGAAGAATGAGAGAATGTGTGTGAGAGAGAGAGAGTGATAGAGAGAGAGGGAAAGAAAAAGGGAGGTGGATCTGACGAAGAATGGTAAATTATTGTCATTTCTGTTGCTACTGTGTTGTGTGCGTGTGTGTGTGTGTGCGTGTGTACGTGTGTTTGTGTGTGTGTGCTTGCGCGTGTGTGTGTATCTGTGTGTGTAGGATGAGAAAGGATAGCGCTCCTGCCAGAGTTATATAGACTCACAGGGCCGGTTTTGGGTGTCAGTGGCGCACATATTCCTCCCTGGATGGGACGCTACTCCCTCTCAGGATGACTCACTTTTGCCAGCTAAGTGGACTGGAGCAACGTGAAAGGAAGTGTTTTGCTCAAGAACACAACGCGTCGCCCGGCCCATGAATCGAAACAACAATCTTACGACTATGAACCGAGAAATCCCAACTATTAAGCCACGTATCTCCACACACACACAGACACACACAGACACACACACACAGACACACACACACACACACACACAACACACACACACAGACACACTCATATACACACACGCACGCACATACACACACACACAAACAGACACACACTTTTGATTATAATTCTTTTTAAACTCAGAGCAATGTAAATTATGAAAATTAAAGAAAAAGCTGATGGTTTTAATTGGTATTTCAATAATTCGGGTTTAGCATCTCTTCATCAGGAAATCTACGAAGAAAACTTGTTATCCGCTGACTTCTCTGACCTGTAGTGTATGTGCCTGATAGAGAGAGAGAGAGAGAGAGAGAGAGAGAGAGAGAGAGAGAGGTCTTGGAATAATAACATTTCTCTAAAGATTTCTTGAAGAAGAGATTCTAACCCTGAAATATTGAAATATCAAGTAAACCGTCAACCTGTATTAATTTTATAACTTGCATTGTTTGGCTTAAAATAAAATCTAAGCAAAAACATTTATGTATATGAGACAATACATCATGCAAACTATGCCGCTCTGGCTTATATATATATATATATATATATATATATATATATCTATATATATATATATATATATATATATATATATATATATATATATATTGTGAAGTAGATTTGCCATTTAAATATGGCTAACCCCTAAGGGTGGATGCTACCGTAGCTGGTAGCCCCAGGAGGACACCTCCTCTAGCTGGCTATAGACACTTTCTGTGCCCTATCAGTATTTCGCAAAGGGAAGCCATCCTTCCCGTCTTCAACCTATGATACAAACGGACTCGAGTTTCTGGATATTGACCTGTTATCAGCGTGTGACAATCATGGCTGTCGATGAAAAGTAGGCTTTCCTGTGCAAATATATATCCTTTTTCCAGTGACGTAAAGACACTGATATCGAAAGAGTGTAAACAAGCAAAAATAAATCTCTGAGCGAGGTATAAACAGTAGCTGCAACACATTGTGAAGTATATTTTCCATTTAAATGGCAAATATACTTCACGATGTGTTGCAGCAACTGTTTATACCTCGCTCAGATATATATTATATATATATATATATATATATATATATATATATATATATATATATATATATATATAAATTAGAAAAAAACACCTTTTATCAATTCAAAATTGGGAGACTCTTCTTATAGTAGAAGAAATACCTAAATTCTTTGGCTGCTATTTCTAAAAGTTCGGTATGTGGTAAAGCAAATTTTTTTTGCTGAACCCTAATTATATTAAGTAATATATATATATTAATTATAATGAAAGGTAAAAATATATTTATATATTAATTATAATGAAAGGTAAAAACCAGTGCGGAAATAAACCTTATAGGTAAATTTTACAAATATTATAAAAATTGTATACATAATCATAACAAAAGATTGGCTATAAGCCTCTCCACGCCTAGAAATACACGCCAAAAGATGCTAATACCACATAAAAAACTCCAAAAGTTTTGGGGAGATTTTAAGGTGGTTTTAGTGTCAAGCTCTGAGGCGGATTGAAACGCAGACATAAAGACAGGCACATATCCATACATGTGTGTATGTGTGTATGTATATTTATATATATATATAAATATATGTATGTGTATATATACATATATATATATATATATATATTATATATATATATATATATATATATATATATATATATATATATACTACAAAATTAGAAAATGGAGAAACATACTTAAATCAATAAACATCAACTATCAGATGATACCCAATCAATACTTTATTACACCATTACATATCAGTAAAGGCATTATACAAAATATACAGTAAATGTAAATAGACAAAGAGATATAAGTATAAAATTTCAAATATAATATGTAATTAAATCATATCTGACAGCTGTTTCGGCAGCAAGGGCAGTCATACCTCATTTAACCTATAAGCCATAAAGGCAGGTATAAATGAGGCATTAACAAGGATGCCCCACGGCCTCTTCAGAGAATTAAATTTGTTATAATTGTGAAAAAATTATTTTTCCATATACATATAAATATAAAAATATAAAAATGTAAAATATAAAAACTTATGCATAAACTTCATAATGCTACACTTATATAATATAATACTCATTGGTACAATAATGCAAGGTAAACAAAACAAAATAAAACAAAATATATATCAGTGTATATATTAATATTAATAAGCACAGTTATACATATTTGGCTAATAGTTTTAAAAAAACTAACACATAGGGAGATGAAAAATAATAATTAAAACCATGGTTCAGTTCATAAAATTATAAAGCTATAAAAGTCAATAAAAATTACTATTAATATTAATAATAATAATAATAATAATAATAGATACAGTTATGTTTGCACCAAGTCCATCCTTTCAAGATCGAAATAACTATGAGTTTAGAAATTCTGACCACTAGGTAATGATTATTTAGATTAATTCGATTGGCTAGTAGTTTGAAATTTAAATCACAAAAGAAATTTTACGGTTAGTTAGTCAAGGAACGCCAATATTCACACGCGCATCCACAGATCAATCGCACATACATACATAATTATATGTATACACACACACATACACTTATACACATACATAACCACAAGCAACAACTAGCACATAGATAAACAAATAGGGGAGCAACTATGCTGCCATTTAGTCTTTCAAAATTATAACTATGCCTCAAATAACAAAAAAGATCCACTCATGCATTTCCATAAAATATTTATTTTAAAGATATATATATTTTTAAATATCAGTATGTTACGATGTCAGATACTATTTCACTGGGTAACTTAAATTTATAACACCGGTTTATTGCATAGTAAACATACCGGTTATTAGATTTACCGTAAGTTTGTTATGATTCCAAGTACGCTAAGTTATAAAATATATATTAATTTATATATTATAAATATATCTCTTTTTTACTTAATAAATTCAATGCCATAATATACCAGATTAGGCATTAAATAATATCAACTTGGGGAAGTACTAATGCAATCGTATATAAGAACATCACAGAAATATAAAAAATTAATATATTGTAAATACTTAAGTTAAAATGTGATAAAATAAATAAGAAGAAATAATTACGGTTACACACATATTATAAGTACAAACCAGTATATATGTATTCATATATTATTAAAATAAAAAATAAAAATAAATGATAGATATGTATGTATAAAACTACACTTGTATAAGTAAATAAGTAAAAAATAAATAGATAACAAATTAGATGACTTGATATGTATGTATAAATCTACACTTAAATAAGCACTTAAATAAGCAAATAAATAAATAGTTAGAAGACTAAATGCAAAGATAGATACCATTGCAATAAAATAAAAAATAAAGTGAATATATATATTATATTGATGAAAGTAAACATGTATGGAAGGATAATTTAAAGTACAGATCCAGAAGAGTATAGATATAAACTAAATATATAAGGCTAGTAATATTTATAAAGCCAAATGTTTGTAAATGAAAAGGTTTATTAGTAAATAGCATAAGATACAAATTAAGGTGAGTACAAAGAAAGACCAAATATACAATATAAACCTGCCAAATAAACACATACAAAAAACCTAGATTCTCAACCTAAACAAACCAAACTCACAAAATGCTCTCATATATTACATATTACACAATAGCATTACATTATCTAGAGCTAGGTATCTAACCAAGATATACATATACACTATGCAATATTAGAAAACTTCAAAAATCACATATTACAAGGCAAATACCAAAATGAATATGTTATTTCATGTCATATTGCATTTCCCTTAAAAACAAGACAAAAACCCACATATAAAAAACAAGAAACAATTAATACTAGACACATCTATTATTATTATACAAATGTAGCTATAAAAATTATAAAATTATAAATTTATAAGTTGCATACTTTAGAATTATAGAAGACCACTGGTATAGTTAGTTATAGAAGGGAGTTAAAAAATTATTAATAGTAGAAGTGCTAAGTTCTATTTGAATCTAGAAAAGGTGAACGGTAGTCTATGAATGCAAAAAAGTTTTTTCATTTATGTTGTTAATAATTTGCCTACCCTCTTTAATAATGAAAAAAAATTCATTAATACATAGAGAGCATTTTTTATTTTTTCCATTATACACAGGTGCTGAAGTTAGTATTTCCTGTTTAATCTAAAATCTAAGTTCTTACTTTTAAGTTCCCAGATGTATCTATGTATTAGTCTTGTTGGGTACCTATCTAGCAGTATATATATATATATATTATATATATATATATATATATATATAAATTAGTAATGCAATACTAGAGTATTGCTTTCCAGTAAAGAATAGCCCGTCAGGGAAAAATATACAAAGAAGTAAATATATGGCACAACGAAGTACCGATATTTACTGGAAATAACGAACGTAATAATACGACGCTAATGTATAGCTTCACCGCATATGTACTAGCAAAAATGCGTGTGTGCAACAAACTAGAAAAAATTGTCTTACCTCAGGGAGAATATCTGAAAGATGAAATACCTGGAAAAGGATAATGTGGGACCTGCGCAAATTTCAGATTTTTCAAGATATGTCTGCACCCATAAACTTGATCTATCTTCATCAGCCAAACATATACCACGACAACGTTTCAGATGTTACCACATTAATGCCATTACACTCGACTCAAACGTCGAAACGCTAACAGCACGAGAACGGTGAAGAAGTTTCAATAAATTAGTAATGCAATACTAGAGTATTGCTCTCCAGTAAAGAATAGCCCGTCAGGGAAAAATATACAAAGAAGTAAATATATGGCACAACGAAGTACCGATATTTACTGAAAATAGCGAATGTAATAATACGACGCTAATGTATAGCTTCACCGCGTATGTACTAGCAAAAATGCGTGTGTGCAACAAACTAGAAACAATTGTCTTACCTCCAGGGAGAACATCTGAAAGATGAAATACCTGGAAAATAATAATGTGGGACCTGCGCAGGTTTCAGATTTTTCAAGATATGTCTGCACCCATAAACTTGATCTATCTTCATCAGCCAAACATATACCACGACAACGTTTCAGATGTTACCACATTAATGCCATTGCACTCGACTGAAACGCCGAAACGCTAACAGCACGAGAACGGTGAAGAAGTTTCAATAAATTAGTAATGCAATACTAGAGTATTGCTTTCCAGTAAAGAATGCCAAAATCACAAAGTATGGAAGGCCAGCGGTGCCAAAACCACAAAGTATGGAAGGCCAGCGGTGCCAAAACCACAAAGTATGGATGGCCAGCGGTGCCAAAATCCCAAATTTTGGAAAATTCTTCGGTGAAAATTTTCCGCAAAAATTTTCGTAAAATTTTTGGGTAAAATCTTTGGTGAAAAATTCTTGGGGAAATTTTTGGGGAAAATTTTCGAAAATCGCTAAGTATGGACGGCTAGCGGTGCCAAAATCACAAAGTATGGAAGGCCAGCGGTGCCATAATCACAAAGTATGGATGGCCAATGGTGCCAAAATCCCAAATTTTGGAAAATTTTTTTGTTGAAAATTTTCAGCAAAAATTTTCGGTGAAAATTTTTCAAAAATTTTTGAGGGGAATAACTAACAATCTTTGGGGAAAATTTTCATTGAAAATTTTTGTAAAATTTTCGGGAAAATTTTCGGTGAAAATTTTCGAAACATTTTTCGAGAAAATTTTCGGTGAAAATTATCGAAAAATTTTGGCTAACATATTCGTTGAAAATCTTGGAAAAGTTTTTGAGGTAAATTTTCTGTGTAAATTTTGGAAAAATTTTGTTGAAAATTTTAGAAAAATTTTTGGTGAAAATTTTCGAAAAATATTTGGTAAATTTTTAGGGAAAATTTTCGGTGAAAAGTTTGAAAAAATTTTGGTGGAAAATTTTCTGTGAAAATTTTCAGAAAAAATCTGGGTAAAATTTTCGAAAAATATTTCGAGAAAATGGAAGGCCAGCGGTGCCAAAATCACAAATTTTGGAAAAATTTTCGGTGAAAATTTTCGGCAAAAATTTTGGCAAAATTTTCGGGTAAAATTTTCGATGAAAAATTCCTGGGGAAATTTTTCGAGAAAATTTTCCCCAAATATTTTTCGAAAATTTTCTCGAAAAATTTCCCCCAAAATTTTCAACGAAAATTTTACCCAAAAATTTTACGAAAATCTTTCCAAAATTTGTGATTTTGTCACCGCTGGCCTTCCATAGTTTGTGATTATGGCACCACTGGCCTTCCATACATTGTGATTATGGCACCGCTGGCCTTCCATACTTTGTGATTTTGGCACCGCTGGCCTTCACCTCATTTTACATGTCACCTCATTTTATATGTCCCTGTAAATTTTGGAGTGAATCGGACGGGATGTACTGGCTTTGAAAGCGATCCAAGCGGTAAAAACGCATTTCAGTTTTATATATAGAGACTAGCTGAAGGTGACACGCTCTACGCGCGGGTAAGAGTGTGGTTGTTACTTTCTGTTGCTTCCTTTCAGCACGTAAAAAGCACCATCCGAACGTGGCGGATTGCAGCACACACATTATGTGTGTGTGTGTGTGTATACACACACATACATACACGATGGGCTTTTCCCGTTTCTGTCTTCCAAATTCCATCACAAGGCATTGGACTGTTGTCGAAGTGGGACCAAACCCTAAATCACGTGGTTGCAAAGTGATTCTTATAACAACATAGCCAAATATATAATGCGAGTATAGTTAAATACATTAATAAAAAAAAATATGGATTTTCCACGATGTTTTAGTTTGAACATACAATCTCGGATCAAGCCATTTGGAAACATTTTTAACTCTGGCGTATTTTAAAATGTTACTGAAACAGAATCCTAAATATAGAGGAAACTTTATTTGATGAAATGTGCAAGATATATGCAACTAAATGCACCTGCTCAATCTTTAATGCATTTCGGTAATGCTAAAATGGAAGCTATTTCTGTCTTTTGTTTCATTGGTCTTTAGTCATTTGCAGTGGATGGTCAGTTATTTATTCAGCTGGTCAGTTCGTGAAAAAACATGTTTTGGTTGGTAATAATGGTCAGACAAATATAGGTAGAAAGAGAGGGCAGGAAGGCGGGATGGAGGGAGAGAGACAGAGAGTGATTGAGGGAGTGAGAGAGACCGAGAGAGAGAGAGATAGAGAGATAGAGAGGTTGTCAAAGAGAGAGAGATAGAGACAGGGAGACAGAGAAGGATATATAGGGGAGAGACTGAGAGAGAGAAAGAGCGACAGAAATATATAAATATATAATATATATATATATATATATATATACACATACACATATATATGTATATATGTATATATGTATATATGTATATATATATATATAATTATATATATATGTGTGTGTGTGTATATGTATGTAAACATGTATATATATATATATATAATTATATATATATATAAATATATATATATATTATATATATATATATACAGAGAGAGAGAGAGGGGGGAGAGAGAAAGGAGGGAGGGAAAGGGAAAAAACAGAAGAGAGAAAAATAGAAAAAGACAGAAAGAAAAGGAAAAATGGGAGAAAAAGAGAAACAAAAAGAAAGAGAAAGAGGGAAGAAAGAAAGAAAGAGCGGGAGAGGCAAAACTGGAGCATGGCGGGTGGTTGGTGGTTAGTTGTCCTTTGTTACAATATAAAATGAAATGACCATGGCATGATGTAAAATTTGTTTTGTTGGACTGACTGACCGACCGACCGACCGACCGACCGACAGAGTAAACAGTTGAGCAGACGATACGGAAACGAAGGCAAATAACAAAATGGGGGAAAAGGAAAAGAAG
>NC_043006.1:66380344-66400344 GCF_006345805.1 Octopus sinensis
TCACGCATGTGCGAGCCTACATAATTAAAGAGACACATACAGTATTTCATTCACCGCATGCAGTTCTCAGGTTACAGCCATAAAGAAAGGATCAGAGTATACAAAGGCCATGAAGAAATTTGATAATATATTATGTAATGATAGGAATGGGATTTGCCCACTCTATAGGAACAAGTCATGGAACACTATAGAAAGGACAAAAAAGAAAATAGGGAAGGCCACCTCTTGGTATGATAGCCATAAATACCAGAGTGTCATGTTCGTTGACACCACCCCTGGAGGTGAACTGGCGTACCGCTTTAGAAGGACCCTAGATAAACTTAAACTAAGAATTAAGGTTGTTGAAAAGCCAGCAACCCTATCAGATCTATAATTGGTAGAACCTATCCTTTTAGTAGAAACCTCTGTACGGATAACTATTGCACTGTATGTAGATTTAGCCCACAAACAAACTGTAAAGCCAGAAATGTGGTCTATAGTATAAGATGTATAGAGGGACGATGCAGTAACAAGACAGTAACATACGTAGGGGAAACAGCAAGAAGCATTGGAGAGCGGGTGAATGAACATTGGAGACAACTCAAGGAAGGTAAGAGCTCATCGATTCTGTACCAACACGCCGAACAGGAACACGGGGGATCAATCAATAACATAGAGATTAATATATTGTACACACATAGAACAGATGCAACAATTAGACAAATTACAGAAGCTACACATATAATAGAAAATAAACCTAGCCTGAATAGAAAACTAGAATGGAGCAATAGCGCACACCACAACATATGACGATAGTGGATCCTGAAAACATAATAAATACACAGATAATTAAAGAAATAGAAATGAATAACTATATATATGTATATGTATCTATGTATGTATATGTGTATATGTATATATATATGTATATGTGTATATATGTGTATATATATATATATAATATATATTTTTTTTTTTTTCGATTAGATTTATTATTATTATTACTAATATTGTTGTTATACATACATACAAGCATATGTAATGATAATAATGGGTGGATGTAAACACATGAACAAAATTAGAACAAAAGCAACAACAACAAAAACAATACAAATTACAAGAATGTATATAAACAAAAGATACAAATATTACAGGCATCCCCCCCACACACACTAAATAAAATAAACGCACATAGAGATATAAGCATGCGCAAATGAAGACATACAATAGAAATACAAAATGGCTGACGGTTAGTAAGGAGAGACACAAATAAGTGAGAATAAAACCAAGGACCACTGATGCGGTCACAGGAGTGTGACGAAAGAACTTTGGCCGAAATAAGATTAAGATTAATGTAAAAAATAAATATCACTGAAGCAAAATAACACCAAATATATAGTGCGTGTGTTTTTATTGGCTAAACTGGCAATATAACCATTCCGAAATATAACAATATAAATATATATATAAATACATAAATAAATAAATATTTATGTATATATATATATATAAAAGAAGAAAAAGAAAATGGAGATTGGCAAGTTAATAATAATTTATTACCAACAGCAAATTAATTATCTTCACTTACAGCTGTTTCAATTAATACTCGGTAAATATTAAATTTATATTTATATGACCTGAGCATAATATCTTCAGAGGGAAGAAATATACCCTTGGATATTTTATATGTTTTAACCTTTGTGACAGGCGTCTTTCTGTTTCCGTGAATCAACTCCACTCAGAAGGCTTTGGTCGGCCGGACCCTATAGCAGAAGACATTTGCCCACCATGGTACACAGTCGGACGGAATCCAGAACCATGTATTTGAGAAGGAAACTTCTTACCACGCGGCCATTTACAACTGTACAGTGTATTTAATCAAGCTTAATCTACGCGCTTATCGTTGCTGGAAATCCGGAATTATTCTTTGTGACTTTGAAGCATTTATAACTTTCATGTCTCTCTAGTCAATCGTCTTATTTTACAGTCGTATTTCATAATTAAGGAAAACTTAATTATTCACTAATTAGTAATCTTAATCCCAGTAAGTTTTGTCTTTTGATTATGGGTCTAATTAACATAATTTATGCTCCATTTGCAATATTGGAGATACATAGGTTGACGCTGAATCTTATGCAAAATTCCAGCGACGAACTGTCTGCGTGTCAACGAAAGGCGGCGAGCTGGCAGAATCGTTTGCACTCCGGGCAAAATGCTTAGTGGCACTTCGTCCGTCTTTACGTTCTGAGTTCAAATTCCGCCGAGGTCGACGTTGACTTTTATCCTTTTTGGGGGTCGATAAAACAACTTCCAGTTGAGCACTGAACGTAGCTATTATCCTCATCGTTGTCGTTGTCTTTCATACGGTCGTTATCATCTTCAGTATCAGCATGACGTCGGCAATTGTTTTGCTTTAAATCGGACAAAATACTAAACGCCATTTCTTCCGCTTCTCTTCGCTCTAAATTAAAATCCAAATGAACTCAACCCTGGAACAGACCGATGTCCCGTTCAAGGAAATGTGATCTCGTTCACGTATACGCCATGGATATCGGGTATTCAGCCTTATGAATCCTAAGGCTCAAGTAAATAACAAAATATCGTCGAGGGTGCTCTATGTAGCCATTAGTTCTCCTGATACCCAAAGAGTACAAATTGTTCAAGCGCAAATGGTTGCAGATTGATTTGCTGCAATTGCTAATGTTTCCAGAGGTGCGGTTCTCGAAAACCATGCTGGCATTTCAAAACCAAGGTAAAACTAATTCTGGCAAGCATAATTCTGGACGGAAGGCAACGCCCAGAGAGGGACCACAGAATAGTGAAACGTATCGTACATCAAAAACCATCGAACTACGGCAACAACGTGAGAACAAAGCTGAACCACCACCTTGCCAATTACATGTCAGGCAAAATCGTTTGTCATGAGCTTCCTGAATTTGGATATATGAAAGCGATAAAATTACTAATCGTCTCTGGTCTCAACATCAACAAGCGGAAAAAAATGTTGCTTAGACATCGGAAGTGATCAAACGCTCAGTGGGACACTGTCATCTTTTCTAATGAATCATCGTTCATTTTCTTTTCCACTTTGGAGTAAGTTTGTCTCAAGACAATCTAGAAAAGCATTCAACCATGACTGTTTGGCTCCGACCGGGAAGCATGGAAGTGGCGCTGTGATGATTTGGTATTTTCTTGGCGCTTTTGTTGTTAGTTATTAACGCAAAGGATTGTTGAAGTATTTTGGATGATCGTGTTCACCCTATGGTACAAACACTCTTCCCTGATGGTTGTGCAATCTTTCAGGACAATAAGCCACCAATTCACGGGGATATTGTTATTTAATATTGATATGAAGGGCACAAAATTGAACCGACCAATTGGATTTGCTCCTACAGTCACGTGATCTCAATACAAAGAAGCATTTATGGTGCATTTTGGAGCAGCAAGTGAAGAGCTGTTTCTCTTTACCATTTTCATTAAAAGAGCTAAAACGCGTTTCACTTGAAGAGTGGCTCAAAATTCTCCTAATAACCATTCAGAACCCGTATGAGCCAATTCCTCGACGTATTAAAGGTGTAAATGATGCCAAAGGTAGACCAGCTCCACATTGAATAACAAAGCTTCCAATTTAACAAGGCGCTTCTCTCTCTCTCTCACTCCCCCCTTCTCTCTCTCTCTCCACATATATATGTAGAACAAATACTGAGATATTATCAATACGAGCAAAATACTTCATAAACCCTTGTTGGCACACCGGGCTTACAATATTACTTGGATTAGTGAAGAACTCCCAGTATTCTTGTGGCAGGTTTCCAAGTTATGGTTCATCACAATTCTATAAAGTAAATCCGTGGATGAGCCCTATAAAAACTAGTTCTTATACATACATACATACATACATACATACATACATACATACATACATACACATATATATGCATACGTACATGCATACAAATACACACACACACACATACACACACATACATATATATATACATACACAAGCACCATCATCATTATTGTTAGTAGTACACACACACACAAATATCACCATCAGCACTATTGGTGGTAAAGGTGGCAGTGTTGATTGTAATAGTAGTAGTAGTAGTATCAGTTTGCAGCTCGATTTGGTGGTGTTTTTGGTGGCAGTGGTGGCGGTGTTGCTGTTATTATTATTAATGAGGCGATCATCGCCGTAATGAAGCCAGTGGTTTGGAAGCTGTATGGTGCGCTTGAGAAGAGATTTGGAACAGCGTCTTCAATGGAAAGATATTGTATTGACAAAAGGGGGAAAGGAAAGGAAGAGTCGAAATTGTATGGGTTTGATTGAGGAAACTGACGTAGTGGTGGGTGGTTTTGGGAGCTGGTGGGGGAAATGGATTTGAAGAATTTAAGGAGCTAGTAAGATCAGTGAATCGGAATAAGGGCTCAATGAAATGATATCTGATGTTGAAGACTTTGGTGATGGTAGTAATGGCGGTGATGATGGTAGTGGTGGTGGTGGTTGTGCCGATGGTAGTTGTGGTAGCTTTGCTGATGGTTGTGTGATAATGGTAACGAAAGTAGGGTTGGCGGTGGTGACATGTTAGTTGTGGTGGTGGTGGATCTGTTGGTGGCGGGGCTATCGTGGTGGTTGTGGTTTGGGCATAGTGGTTGCTGTGGTGATGCGTGGTGGCTATCATGACGCCTAGGGGTCGTGGTTATGTTGGTGACTGCAGTGGTGGTTGTGGTAGTAATGGTGGTTGTAATGGTTGTGGTGGTAGCGGTTGTCGTTGTGTTGGTGGTGGTGGCTGCGGTGGTTATGTTGGTGATGGTTGTGATAGTTGTGGTCGTAGGAGTAGTGGTTAAGGTGGTGATGGTTGTGGTGGTGATGGTTGTGGTGGTGATGGTTGTGGTGGTGATGGTTGTGGTGGTGATGGTTGTGGTGGTGATGGTTGTGGTGGTGATGGTTGTGGTGGTGATGGTTGTGGTGGTGATGGTTGTGGTAGTTGTGGTGGTGGTAGCGGTAGTGCTTGTGGTGGTGGTTATCGTTGTGGTGGTGATTGCCATTGTGATAATAGTTATGATGGCAGTAGTAGCAGTGATGAAGGTTGGTGGTTATAACTTCGACAGGACCTAAAAGTAGCGTTCATATTGGTGTCGGCGTCAGCGGTAGTTTAATAAACCATATCGTTTAGTCATCAATCATCATTCTTTATAGAGCAGATTTATACAAGGAGTCATATTAAAACGTCAGATAAATTCATTCGTTCTTACTCCCCACCCAAACCAGCATTTTTAAAAATCCATTCCACTGTTAATCGAATCAACACAAAAAATATTTTTATCATAGTGTTTCACGGTCGTATTTCGTATCTCTGTTCGTCCTCTGTAACTATTGTTCATCATTTTTGAAATTTCAATAAATTCGACCTATTTTCAGACATTTGACGATGGAGGGCAGAGTAACAGGTGAGGGTTGGGAAGAAACGGATGATTTTATCATTTCTACTCTTGGCACAAGGCATTTCGCCCGGCGTGTTAACGATTCTGCCAGCTCGCTAGTTTTTTATTCTTTTCTACTCTAAGCACAAGACCGGGAATTCTTGGGGAGGGTGTCAGTCGATTAGATCGACTCCAGTTCACAACTGGTGCTTAATATATCGACTCCGAAAGGATGAAAAGTGAAGTCGACCTCGGCGAAATTTGAACTCAGAACGTAAAGACAGACGAAATACTGCTAAGCATTTAGCCCGGCGTGCTAACGTTTCTTATATCTTTATTACCCACAAGGGGTTAAACATGGAGGGGACAAACAAAGACAGACAAATGGATTGAGTCGATTACATCGACCCCCAGTGCGTAACTGGTACTTAATTTATCGACATCGAAAGGATGAAAGGCAAGTCGACCTCAGCGGAATTTGAACTCAGAACGTAAAGACAGACGAAATACCGCTAAGCATTTCGCCCGGCGTACTAACCTTTTCGCCAGCTCGCTGCCTTATTTGGAATAAATATTCTTTCTACTTTAGGCATAAGGTCTGAAATTTTGGGGGAGGGAGCCAGTGGATTAGATCTACCCCAGTACACAACTGGTACTTAATTTATCGACCCCGAAAGGATGAAAGGCAAAGTCGACCTCGGCGAAATTTGAACTCAGAACGTAAAGACAGACGAAATACCGCTAAGCATTTCGCCCGGCGTACTAACCTTTTCGCCAGCTCGCTGCCTTATTTGGAATAAATATTCTTTCTACTTTAGGCATAAGGTCTGAAATTTTGGGGGAGGGAGCCAGTGGATTAGATCTACCCCAGTACACAACTGGTACTTAATTTATCGACCCCGAAAGGATGAAAGGCAAAGTCGACCTCGGCGAAATTTGAACTCAGAACGTAAAGACAGACGAAATACCTATTTCTTTACTACCCACAAGGGGCTAAACACAGAAGGGACAAACAAGGACAGACATAGGTATTAAGTCGATTACATCGACCCCAGTGCGTAACTGGTACTTAATTTTTCGACCCCGAAAGGACGAAAGGCAAAGTCGACCTCGGCGAAATTTGAACTCAGAACGTAAAGACAGACGAAATACCGCTAAGCATTTCGCCCGGCGTGTTAACGTTTCTGCCAGCTGGCCGTCTTACGAATAAATTTATCTGACAGATCAATATTTCTGGTGATGACGAGCATAGTTAGTTGTATTGGCACAGGTAGTAGTAGTGGTTAGTTCCTTGCGATGGCCAGTAGCGATGTAGATTGTAGTAACTGTAGTAGTGGAGGTGGTGCTGGTGGTGTAGGTGGTTGTAGTGTAGGTGGTTGTAGTGTAGGTGGTTGTGGTGTAGGTGGTTGTGGCGTAAGTGGCGGTGGGGTAAGTCGTATCGATGGTGTTAGTAGCAGTGGTTGTCGTGTTGTTGGTGGCGGCGGCGGTATGGCTAGAGGCGGGGAAACGGTAATGATGGTGGTGTTGGTAGTTGTGTGTGGGTGGGGTGTAGATAGTGAGGGTAGGGTATAGATAATGGTCACAATGCTGGTGGTGGCGTGCGAATGCCGCAATAGTGGAATGTTGTCTCATTGTTTAGGACTAAATCGGACCTAATTGAGCTGATCTATGAATGAGGGCAATCCGGGAGTGACCTTCCCGCCTTTGCATGGGGATATATGGAACTACATGATGCATTATCCATTCTCAGTTAAGAAGATAGGGTACAATTCAAAGGATAATTGGCTGTTATTTCTAGCAACCGAAGAGACCACATAGAAGCTCCCTTACAATCTCGTTGATAGTCATGTAAGCGGTGGGGACGATGGTGGTGGTTGCAAAGGTAGCGCTGTTGCTGATTGGCTCCAGATGAACTTTGAATGAAGAGATCTCTCAGGGACCATTTTGCCATAGCATCTTTTGCTTGCTTCAGTCATTAAACTGTGGCCATACTGGGGCACTCTCTTGAACGGTTTTAGTCGAGCAACTCAACACCAGTATTTATTTGTTTCAAAGTTTGATATTTAATCCATCGATTTGATTCTTCAACGGGGACTTAAACAAACCAACACCGTTTGTCCAGCGGTGTGGAGTCAAACACAAAGACACACATCTATCCATCCATCCATCCATCCATCCATCCATTTATGCTTGCATGCATACATAAATACATACATACATGCATACATACATACATACATACATACATACATACATACATACATACATACATGATGGCTGATCCCTCGTTATCGATTATGGCCATTGCACGAAGCTTAACTGTTACTGGTGCTCTGATCGAATGTGACTTTTTAGCCTAGCTAAAGATCTACAATGTCTTGTACAGAATTGGCAACTAAAAACTTTACCGGTAATAGCCGCTGTAGTTGTAACTGGGCTTCATGTACCTTTGCATGTCGTTTAAGTCCTCCTGCCGAATTATACTCTCTTCCACATGCCCGACAGATGTGATTAGTATGGTGTCTAACACCACCACTAGTGGCTAGGTTGTCACTCATCTGTCTAGCTTTATGACTACGAAGATGACTCTTTATGGTCAGGTCACTTTCGAGTGCTACTGGTAACATGTAACCCAGTACAACCTGTTGCATGGTCGGGTCGTCGGCGACTAAACCGGCAACCCCACCAAGCTTGCTTGGTGAGGAGGGTGTTTATTGGACACCCTGCGGGATGAAAAACAAAACCCGTCAAAGGGCGGAGGAACTCTTGAAAGTCAACGGCCATCCAATAAATGTCTTAAGACTGTATCATGCGCGAGGACATAGAAATAATCGGACTGAATACCCGATCGCGCGGTTAAACCATTGGGAGTGAAGGACTCCTAGCCTTTGTTAGGGCATCCTTCTAGGAGAAGGTAACTCAGGTGACTGGGATAACTCCGACATAAACATACATACATACATACATACATACATACATACATACTTACATACATACATACATACATACATACATACATACATACATACATACATACATACATACATGCATACATACATACATACATACAGTGGACCTCTTTCAGTTTCCTTCTAACAAATCCATTCACAACTATTGTTCAAGATGTCATGCCGTGGAACTGAAGTGAACAAGGTGCCACGCAATGAATTGAACCCGAACCCATGAGGTTGGGAAGAAAACTTCTTATCGCACAGCCATGATTGCAACCATTGTATCTAAGCCTACATCGTCTCACTTGTCCATTCTATTTTTTTAAGTGGTAACATGTAATGTAAGGGAGATTTAACTGTTATTTCTAGCAGACCTTCCAGCTACCAAGAGCTTCCAACTTCGATCTTGTAATGGTGTCGGTCCTGTTGGTAATGTTAGCTGTAATGTCAATTTTCGGAGGAATTTTTATATGCTTTGAGACACGTGTGCTACATTCTTCCCTTTTCGTTTTCTTTCTTGCTGTCGTTTTTTCCTCGTTTATTTGTTTTTCAATTAGATTTCCTTTTAATTAAGAAAACTGTTAATGTATTTCACACCTCAACTTCATACACAAAATCATTCGCGAATTATGCGTGAATTAGAAAACGGTAGCGTTTGAAATTTTGGAAATAGAACTATTTGCATTCACAGTATGTTAACCACAGAAAATAGTCTTTTAGGGACATATAAAGCTCGTAAAAGGGAAAAGAAAAAAAAATGGCTATTAGTTCGCATACTAATGCCCTCTTTCTTTTTCATTACGGGGGCTTGTCTGTCTTAATATCAGACTATTTTCAATAGTCAATATACGGTGAAAGCTAATCACTCTATTTACAAAATGATTAATTTGCAATGTTATTAGTTACCAGTCTTTGAACAATAAGGTATCAATGTCATGTGACATCCATCCGCCCATCCTTTTCTATCTATCTATCTATCTATCTATCTATCTATCTATCTATCTATCTATCTATCTATCTATCTATCTATCTATCTATCTATATGTCTGACTGTCTGTCTGTCTGCCTGTCTGCCTATCTATCTATCTATCTATCTATCTATCTATCTATCTATCTATCTATCTATCTATCTATCTATCTATCTATCTACCTATCTATAACAGTTGATTAGGATTACGTCGCTCGTGGTCATGAGTTGCTTCAAGCATATGACTGACTTTTAGAATACTCTGGAGGTGGGGACATTAATATATTAATTAGTTAATTAATCAATTAATAATATTCCATTTTTCCATTACAAAATTTGGAACAATTTCGAAAAGATAACAACTTCACAACTCTAAAAATTACTAATATCATGAGGTAAATAGTACAATAATGCATAAAAAAAAATGAAGGACGATAGCAGTTCATATTATTTATGTTAAGAGTTGGATTCAACTCTATGCAGCTTAAAGTTTCTTAGGCTCGTCAAACGAACATATTTCGTCCAGCTCATAAAAAACTAATGAGGCGAGTCCTAGATGGCATCTGGATATTAGGATGGTATTTTATTGGCTAACGCAGCGATATATATATATATATATATATATATATATATATATATATATATATATATATATATATATATATTTGTAAAAAATGAAGTTCGAAAATGCTGCTATATTATACAATTTTTTATTTTTATATATACATTATAACATGTTTCAGTTCCTGAAATGAACCTTATCAAAAAAAGTTATATATAAAAAAAGACAGCTCATGCCGTCAAACACAAGAAATTCATTTACAATACACAACGGAGTCAGACATCTTAAAGTTCAAATATAGTTTGAAGTAAGTTCATTCATGCTATATGTTCAAAGTGTTCGATGCAGTGGCCCACGGTGGCGATATGTATTCATATATATAATGATAATAATATATATATATATAATATATATATATATATATATAATATATAATGATAATAATAATAATAATAATAATAATATTTAATAACAATAATAATATTAGGGAATATAATTCCAAACTTACAGGGAAAAATTCAATTTAGTAGTATTAAATCAAATTTCCCAATACATAATATATCTATATAAATTAGAGAAGAACCACCATGTAGCAATTCAACAATGATATACTTAAATCATACCATATAAAAAAAACAAATGATGCGATAAAACATTTACCTAAATCTCAATAAAGTACATAATAAATAAATAGTATATAATTAGTAATCATATATATTATATATAATACTAATTATATACTATTTTTTTTATTACTATGTATTTTATTGAGATTTAGATAAATGTTTTATCGTATCTTGTTTTTTCTATATGGTGTGATTTACGTCTATCGTTGTTTGAATTGCTTAATAGTGGTTTTTCACTAATTTATATATATATATATATATATATATAGTATATATATATATATATATATTATATATATATATAATATATATATATATTTACATACACACATGTATATATAGTTGGAATTTACAAAAAAAAAAGAAAAAAAGAACAAAAGACAGAGACGAGTGTGTAAACAACAAACAGATATATTAGTTTAACGCTCGGGAAGTGAGAAAGTCTACGCTCTTCGACAGAAAGGAACACAGAAATAAGCAGAGAGAAAGAAAAAAAATGTTTAGTGGCTAGCGATCAATCATGGCGAATGCCGGACAGAGGTGGTCAGACAGGAGAGCTAGGAAGAAGGGGAGATAAAAACAGTAGTGGTGATCCCAAAATGAAGGTGCTCGTGCGTGTATAGGGGCTGGTTACCTTGACGTGTGCGTGTGTGCATGTGTAGGTGTGTGGATGATGGCGTGGGTGCTGGGAAGTGGTTAGTGCAAGTGTGTGCCGGGTGGTGTGGTATGGTATGGTGGTATGTGGGTGGTGGTGCGTGGTGGTGTGTGGTGGTGTGTGGTGGTGTGTGGTGGTGTGTGGTGGTGTGTGGTGGTGTGTGGTGGTGTGTGGTGGTGTGTGGTGGTGTGTGGTGGTGTGTGGTGGTGTGTGGTGGTGTGTGGTGGTGTGTGGTGGTGTGTGGTGGTGTGTGGTGGTGTGTGGTGTGGTAAGATGTGTAGTGGTGTGTGATATATATCAAAATAAGCAACATGGTATCAAGTAGTAATGCAGTACGACCGTTTCAAGCGACTCCATTTAATTGAACAATGCAATCATTACATCAATTTAAATGCAGGGCTATCATAAATTGCACAAATAAATAGAATTTTAATCAGTCGGACACATTAATATAATTCTACTCAACTACTTTAACAGAGCAAGAAGATGGAAGAAATCTATGTTGTCGCTATTGTAGCTAAGGATAGACTACATTTCCCCAAAAAGCATGAAGCTTACTGGGGTCATAGCTTGTAAAGGATTGTGGTTCATTTCTAATTTATTTGTCTTTTTATCAACTACTTAATCTAAACACTTGAAACGGTCGTACTGCATCACCTCTTGATATCCTGTTGCTTATTTTGATTTTATTCACCTTACTTCGAGCAGTACGGATAATACCGGACTGACTTGGTGCTTCAACTTAAGAACTTAATTCAACTGAATCTCAATTATCTCTCATACATACATCATACATACATACATACATACATATATATAATATATATATATATATATATATATATATATATATATATATAATATATATATATATATATTATATATATATATATATATATATGTATATATACATACATACACACACACACACATACATACACACACACATATATATTGTTATATTTCGGAATGGTCATTTTGCCAGTTTAGCCAATAAAAACACACGCACTATATATTTGGTGTTATTTTGCTTCAGTGTTATTTATTTTTTACATTAATCTTAATCTTATTTCGGCCAGAGTTCTTTCGTCACACTCCTGTGACCGCATCAGTAGTCCTTTGTTTTCTTCTTTCTTATTTGTGTCTCTCCTTACTAACCGTCAGCCATTTTGTATTTCTATTGTATGTCTTCATTTGATCATGCTTATATCTCTATGTGCGTCTATGTTCATTTAGTGTGTGTGTTTTTATTGGCTAAACTGGCAAAATGACCATTTCGAAATATAACAATATCTGTTTCAACACACGACTTCACATAAAAAATCTTGCACAACAAATATATATATATATGAGCATCTCATGTCATTTAGAATAATTTAATTTGCAGTCTTACAGCCGTTTCTGGGATAACCCAAGTGGTAGGTTAATATGTCCATGCACTGGGTGTTCCAACATCAGAGAAGGTGTGAATATTTTAGACATGGAAGAATTGTTTCTAGATTATTCCTTGTAAACTGCAAATTTTTTCCCGTCTAAAATATTCATACCTTGTCTCTGTTGACGGACTACCCAGTGCATGGATTTGCTAACCTACCACTTGGGTTATTCCAAAAACGTCTGTAAGACTTCAAATCAAATTATTCTAAATGACTTGAAATACTCGTTCTGCCTTGGTTTTCATTTTATTCGATAATATATACACATGCACATATTTATATGTACACACACACACACACACATATATATATATGCATAACACACACACACACACACATATATATATATACATACATGCATACATACATGCATATATGTACACACATACATTCATACACACACAGACACACACACACACCACACACACACACATATATATGTATGCATGCATGTATGTATGTATGTTTGTATGTATGTATGTATGTATGTAAGTATGTATGTATGTATGTATGTATGTATGTATGTATGTATGGTCATCACAGAGAATAGCCAGAATCAAGATAATGACGAACGTATGCATTCTTAATGCGTTCTGGTAGATTCGAACACGAATATGCTAATCGCTGTTGTATGCCGTCTTCGGAGTTCACAACACAGTCGCTTCAGTGACTTAAGGCCACTTTGAAGCACTGCGGTTATTCGAACCCTGAGCATTTTATCCGATTTGTTAACGATTCTTGCCATCTTAGTTAATTATAGAGCTTAAACCAAGTTAAAAATATCGAGAAACAACGTCATCCTCGACCATATTTGAACTCAGAACGTAAACAGACATGACTCTATACTCCAGGCCATTTAAACGTTCCTTAACTACAACTGCCACCTATGGTCCATTTCCTTTTCTGTCTAATAAACGACAGAACTATAAAACGTACTTTATACGATATGTAATTTTAGAATTTATAATTATGCATTATCAGCTAAAAAACGAATTCCTATAATTTTAAAAATATAAGATACAATTGTAAATTCAGGAAGAATTTTTGAAATGTAATCACGAATCTCTCGAATTTTTTGTTTACGTTAAAATGTCTTGTGTATGTGATTTAGCTTATGTTATGTATGTATGTATGTATGTATGTATGTATGTATGTATGTATGTATGTATGTATGTATGTATGTATGTGTTGTACCGTGGTATGCATTATATATATGTGTGTGTGTGTGTACATACACACTCCCGTACACACACACATATACACATCACATGTATAAATATACTATTTATAAATACACACACACACAGATATATACACATGTGTATGTATGAAAGTATGCATGTTTCTCTCTCCGCTCTCTCTTTGTCTATATATATATATATAAGGAGAGAGAGAAAGAGAGAGATAGTATCACGTGTATATATGTATGTATTTTATACACATACACACACACACACACACACACACACACACACATATATGTGTTTGTTTGAGTGTGTGCTCTGTGTATGTGTATGTGTGTGTGTCTGTGTGTAGGGCTAAATGCTATCGATGCTTGACTCTACGGGGGCGACTTGGCAGAATCCCCTGATCGTCTGATAAAATGCCTTACACTGTTAGTTCAGGCCTTCAGCCGACGTAAATTTTTACCTTCCATTCTTACAGGCTCGATAAAAACATACCAGTTTTGTACTAGTATTCCTCCTCCTTCTTCTTCAGTCTTACACTCGGTATTTCTCGCTCTCTCTCTCTCTCTCGTTCTCTCTTTGTCTCTCCATGTCTCTGACTTGCTATCTCACACCGTAGAAACAGTGGTTGAACACCACTTGCAATATCTACCTAACTAACCACTTCTCATTGAAAACTGGTTTTAGCTGTAACCGTCCAAGATCGAACCGATCTACAGCACAGCTTGAAAGAGAAATAAAGAAAAAAAGCATCAATAGACGTACAATTTCTGTATTGTTATTTGATAATCCATTCATTAACTCTTCAACAGTTACGGCGAGATATCCTGTCACTAATGACTTCCCAAGTTGTTTCCCGTTCATGCTATTAAACAGAAAAGCTGCACTCTTAGTTATCAACTCTTATTTTTATAATATATAGGTTTACAGACAGTTTTATAAATATAACATAAAAATTTAATCGTTATAATAGTAAAAATATGAAATGTAATTACGAAAGATTGTTTCTGCAAATAAAAACGATGTTTAAAAGTAATGTAGCAAGAACATCCATGAATCTGTTTATATTAAGTGTATACTGCATGTTATTTATATATATGTATATGTTATATATATATATATATATAGATATATATATATATATAGTATATATATATATGTAGGTATGTGTACACATACACACATATATGTATAATTTATACGTTTATATGTTGTTAAGATTGAAAAGAGATTGGGGAGTAGTAAGAGCTTGTTTCTCACCACATGGTTCAGGGTTCAGTCCACAGTGTGACATCTTGGGCAAGTGCCCTCTACTATAGCTTGGGCCGACCAAGCCTTGTGAGTGGATTTGGTAGATGAATGCTGAATGAAACAGATAGCATATATATATATATTATATAATATATATATATATATATATATATATATATATATAGTATATATATATTTGTGTGTGTGTGTGTGTGTGTGTGTGTGTATGTGTGTGTATGTGTGTGTGCGTATGAGTGTGCGTGTGTGTGAGTATGTGAGTATGTATATATATTTTTTGTGTGTCTGTGTCACCCCACCATCGCATGACCACCGATGTTGATGTGTTTGCAACACCGTAACATAGCGGTTCGGGTGAAAGAGTCCGACAGAATAAGTACTAGGTTTACAAAGAATAAGTCCTCCAGTTTTCCTAAGCCTTGCAAAGGAACTCGGATGGTTGTCCCTCCAACCAGACCTTTCTCGAAACCCTTAAAACCAGAAACTTTTCGGCACTCCCTCACACACACACACACACACACACACACCACTAAAACATATACGAGGGCCGTTGAAAAGCTCTTGGCTTTGAGTAAAGAAAATACAGGAGGATCAGTTAATTATGCATTTTCCCCTCAGAGATTCACACACTTATTGCATCGGTCCTTCAGTTTTTCTAAGCCCTGTAAAAGAACTCGGAAGGTTGGGCCTCCCAGCAGACCTTTAGCGATACCCTTAAAACTAGGAACCTTTCAGCACCCCCTCGTTTTAACTCTAGATCAACATGAAATGCACAGTTATAGAGCGTATATACGAACGCGAACACCAGACATGAATACTCTTTTAAATTTATCCTTTTTATTAGTATTCATAGGTACAGGAGTGGCTGTGTGTTAAGTAGCTTGCTTACCAACCACATGGTTCCGGGTTCAGTTCCACTGCGTGGTACCTTGGACAACTGTCTTCTACTATAGCTTCGGGCCGACCAAGCCCTCGTGAGTGGATTTGATAGACGGAAACTGAAAGAAGCCTGTTGTGTGTATATATATCACCGTGATCACCGTAACCGACCAGGCTATCAGATATTCTTACACATCGCTGGTCACATTGCGCTTCGCATTGTTTTAGCGTTCAAATGACGCCACCCCGATGGCTAAGCGAGCAACAGAAGAAAGAATGAAAGAAAGTTGTGGCGAAAGAGTACAGCAAGGATCGCCACCACACCCTGCCCGAGCCTCGTGGAGCTTTAGGTGTTTTCGCTCAGTAAACACTCACAACGCCCGGTCTGGGAATCGAAACAGGCATATGTTTACATATACAGATATAAAAAAAGGTGCAGGAGTGGCTGTGTGGTAAGTAACTTGCTTACCAACAATATGGTTTCGGGTTCAGTACTACTGCGTGGCACCTTGGGCAAGTGTCTTCTACTATAGCCTCAGGCCGACCAAAGCCTTGTGAGTGGATTTGGTAGACGAAAATTAAAAGAAGCCCGTCGTATATATATGTATGTATATATATATATATATATATATATATATATATATATATATGTATGTATGTATGTATGTGTGTGTGTGTTTGTGTGTGTTTGTGTGTACATATGTGTGTGTGATTCTGTTTATCTCCCGCTCCCACCAGCGCTTGACAACCGACGTTGGTGTGTTCACATCCCCGTAACATTACCGTTCGGCAAAAGAGACCGATAGGATAAGTACGGGGATTACAACGAATAAGTCCTGGGGTGGATTTGTTCGACTAAAGGCGGCGCTCCAGCATGGCCGCAGTCAAATGTCTGAAACAATGACCGAAACTCTCTCAAGCAGCACACTTCGACTTGTCTCTGTGCTAAATGCATGAGTTTTCTTACCAAACTCCTTCACCCTCCACGGAGCATGGACCATCGGCAACTTTTCTCCGCTCTTCTCGAATGTGGGCCGTCTTTTCTGCTTTTGGATCTCTGCTATTTCCTCTTCTGCCTCAGTCCACAAGGAAAGCCTTCCTCTCCAAGGTTTACGTGGTTTTCAATTGCAATTTATGTTTTCTTTCCTTGTTTGTTTTTTGATCTTGTATCTTTTAGCTTTTACCAATTCCAGTCATTAGACTGCGCCCATGCTGGGGCACCACCTTGAAGAAGTTGTAGTCGAACGAATCGATCTCAGTACTTACTTCTTTTTTTGCTGAACCGCTAAGTTACGAGGACGTAAGCAAATCAGCACCGTTGTCTTGCGGTAGTGGTGGTGGTGGAGACACACACAAACACGAAGACAAACACACACATATTTATATGCATGCGCACACACATACTTAAGCAGACACACACATACGCACATACATTATATACAACAGGCTTCTCTTAGTTCCTACCTACCAAATCCACTCACAAGATTTTAATTGGCCCGGGCTATAGTAGAAGACACTAGCCCTAGGTGTCACGTAGTGGGACTGAACCAGGAATCATGTCGTTGTGAAACAAGCTTCTTACCGCAGAGCCATGCTTGCGCCTGTAACTGCTTTTCTCTAGGAAAGATAGTTGACTTGATGCATAAGTATTCTTACCTCTGGCAAGAAGCGGTCTATATTAGTCTGGTCTCTGTCCTTTGCCCTATCCATCATAGAAGGCCCTATCAGAAGCTTCCGCTCTGTTGAGTTAGCTCTCAGAATGTCTGAGGCACAAAACCAACCATAAGGACTAAACAGTAAATGTACGTCTACTTTGAAATTAAATAGAATCTATTGGATCGGTTGCCACGGCGTTTAAGGAACAGAGAGTACATGATTCTCACCACAAAATGGAACACAAATCTGTTAGTAATGTTAATCTCCATCTCCAGAGTGTCTTTGATATTACTTTGTAGCTGAATACATATTGAAAAAATACACAAAAAAAGAAAGGAAAACCTGAGAAATGGAGCGCCTTGATCAAAGACTGCCGACCAATTCAAGAATCGAAACGAAAACCTTACGATCAGAAGCACGAAATACTAAACAACAAACTCAAGTGCCCTCTTCAAATTTATAGCCAAAGGACATTTTCCACAATTTTTAATGTTTCTTTCGGCTTAGTTTTTAAAAATCTATTTTATGAAACAGTTCAACGCTCTTAATCTGCCTTGAGGTATCCCAGCTGGCTCTTTAATTCTCATTTTAATCGATTTTATGGAGAAAATAGGTGTAATTCGTGCACTTCTTTGCTGTGTGGTGTCGAGATTATCTTATCTTGTCGTACATATATACATACATAAAAACACACACGCACATACAAACATGTAAATATATACGTTACATGTACATGTATATGCATATATATGTATGTATGTATATATATATATATATATATATATATATATATATATATATGCATATTAGCACTGTTGGCGTGTAAAAATATATTATGTATATATTTATATGTTATAAATATATATATATATTCAAAAATATATATATACACTATATATATATGTGTGTGTCTGTCTTAGTATGTATACCGTACGTATGTGGCTGTGTGTATGTGTGTAGGTACGTGGCTGAGCGGTTAGAGTGTTGCACTCACAATCGGAAGATTGTGAGTTCGATTCCTGGACCGGGTGACGCGTTGTGTTCTTGAGCAAACCCCTTCATTTCACGTTGTTCAAAACAACTCACCTGAAAAAGCGAGTAATCCAGTGCTAGTCCAGCATCCCATGGCAAGGAATCAATATATACGTCCTAAACGGGTTTATGAGCTTATGACCCGGGAAGGCCCTTATACATATACATACACACACACACACACACACCCACACACACACACATATATATATATGTATATACATACATAAAGGAATACCAAAAATGGGACAAGAACGCAAAACATCCAGATGATACAAAAAAAGGGACAACAAAACATCTAGACAGACGATACAAAAATCAAGGAGTTTTCTTTCTTCAGTCGAGTTCCAGGTCATCTTTGTAATTTCTACTGGTTATCCTTGAGATTGCTCCAATCTGGCCAACCCCAAGGAGAAAACTGTTAAGAGTACTAAATTCCTTGGAAGGAAGCAGCGAATGTATACGAAATCAAGGACGGAAAAACGGAGAAGTGGTGCACAAATACAAATGCAAATAAAGGACGTGTCTTTCGACTAAGGACAAATTAAATTAAGCTGGCGTGTGTGACAACTAGTTTGTTGTCATCAATTGACTGATGAGATGCAGGAGCTGAGTTCAGCCCCGACATCCGAAATTCTGAGTTTTATCATAACAAACTAGTTGTCGCATTTATATTTATAAATTTCTCTATTTACATAATACGGAGGTTTCATACATTCTTTTGTTGTCATATTATTATTATCAATATATATATATATATTATATTAATATATATATTATATATATTAATACTATATTATATCGATCTATCTATATATATATATATATACTATATATATATATATATATAATATATATATACTATATATATATATATATATATATATCCTTTGTTGTTGGCATCCTTTTATCTCAGGAGTCAATGGAGTTGCGCACAAATAATCTGCCACTTTTTACAGCATCACTGAAGTGTTTTCTCCAGTTCTGCGCAGGCCTGGATTATATGTAAGAAAATCCTGGATGGCCCAAACGCCAGGATTCCTCACTCGACCTTGCTGACGTTGTCCAAACGGGTGCAGAGCATCACGTTTGGCACCAGCTTGGTTGCAGGAGCTGCCGGAAGAGTGTCGAGTCGAAAACTAAACCGCATGCGGGGGCTCCACTCCCGATTTCTTTGAAGGTTGTCTCCTTTCCGTATCCCTTGATATGGGTCCATACCGGGTACTGTCAGCCAGAGCCAGCTGAGCCCGGGACTCGTGTCAGGCAGGATCATCACTCCCTGAAGTAATGAAGAAAATCGCTACCCACTATTTATATATGTACACACACACACACATACCACACACACACACACACACACACACACACACACAC
>NC_043006.1:66405344-66412844 GCF_006345805.1 Octopus sinensis
ACCTACATACATACATATATGAGCATGTCTAGATACGCAACTATATGCCTGAGAATACATACATACATGAAACAAAACATACAAATCTGCACATGTACATACATACATGGATACACACATACATAAGTACTTACATTCATATATACACACATACCCTGTTGCTGATGTTGAAATTCCAATGAGGGAGCCTTGGACCAAGGTTAGAAACCGGTTCTTTCTCTATTGGCAAGAAATCTTGAAATAAATCTGAAGAATGACATCCATACATACACGTATACACATATACGCATACACACATACATACATACATACAAAAAGGTGCACAAACGCATAAATACATACAAACACAAAATTTTAGAATCCAGATGTCCACAAGACATTAAAGATGAAAGAAAATGTTATCTTTACATGTGATAAATATTAACGACTGTCGAAAAACAAAATATCATGGTCGAATTAATGAGTAATCTGTAGTTACTGCAATCGGATTATAACCATAGATTTATATCTGTAATTATTTAGGCATTAGGTTCTGTAACTAACTGCCTCAGTACCACTCTTGAGAAGCTGGGATTAAAAACCAGAACGAACGCAGCTAATTAGGAAATTGCGCTAACTAACCATTAATGGAACTGTAAAAAGAATATGCATAATTTTGCAGTTGTTTAGCATACAATAGGACGTATATATGCATATACATACATACATACTACATACATACATATATATATACATGTATGTATGTGTATATATATATATTATATATATATATATGAATATATATGTGATGTATATATATATGTATATATATGAATGTATATATATATATATATATATATATGTATCACATATCACATATCACCACACAGGCATAGATATACCTACGTCTACATGTACATATGCACACGAGTATTCACACACACACACACATATATATATGCATACGTACGTACCAGCATACATACGTACATACATGCAAACCCAAAGTCATATATGTATGTCTATATATATATATAATATATATATAATATATATATATAATATATATATATTATATGTATATATATATGTATATGTATATGTATATGTATATATGTATATGTATATGATATATATATATGTATATATATATATATATGTGTGTGTGTGTGTGTGTGTGTGTGTGTATGTATATAAACTATGTGCAAAGCTGAACTTAGTTACCCTGAAGATGTGAGCATAATGTTAAAGATCAGTGAATGGAAAAAAAAAACAAAGAAAAGATCTCTACCGAACTGATGAAAATTCCGCAGTTATTCCATCCCAAACTATAGTTTTAGATTTCTACCAATAATTATTGGACTATTTCGTTATGTGACTAACTGCCTCAAAATCAATCTTAAGAATAAAGAGAGGGAAAAAAACCAGAAGGAATCAGTTTAACCAAAAGGTTACTGCTATATAGTGTCAAAGTTAAATTATGTAAAACATCCAAGAAGTTTAGCTTGTAATGTGTATGCAATGACATCTATCCCTGCATTCATATGTGCACGAGCACGCGCGCGCACACACGCACACACACAAACACACCTACACACTCATACATGCACATACATACACACACACACACACACTTCTATGCAGATGAAACAAAGCCAGTGCCCAAGATACACATTCAGTTTTATCCCTATTATTATTATTATTATTATTATTATTATTATTATTATTATTATTATTATTATTATTATCATCATTATTATTATTTTTCTACTCTAGGCATAAGGCCCGAAATTTTTGGGGAGGGTGCCAGTCGATTAGATCGATCCCAGTACGCAGCTGGTACTTAATTTATTGACCCCGTGAGGACGAAGGCAAAGTCGACCTCGGCGGAATTTGAACTCAGAACGTAAAGACAGACGAAATACCTATTTCTTTACTACCCTCAAATGACTAAACACAGAGCGGACAAACAAGGACAGACAAACGGACTAAGTCGATTATATCGACCCCAGTGCGTAACTGGTACTTATTTAATCGACCGCGAAAGGATAAAGGCAAAGTCGACCTCGGCGGAATTTGAACTCAGAATGTAGCGGCAGACGAAATACCTATTTCTTTATTACCCACAAGGGGCTAAACATAGAGGGGACAAACAAGGACAGACATAGGTATTAAGTCGATTATATCGACCCCAGAGCGTAACTGGTACTTAATTTATCGACCCCGAAAGGATGAAAGGCAAAGTTGACCTCGGCGGAATTTGAACTCACAACGTAACGACAGACGAAATACCGCTAAGCATTTCATCCGGCGTGCTAACGTTTCTGCCAGCTCGCCGCCTTGCTGATGCTAACATTCTTTTGTATTCTATGCACAAAGCCCGAAATTTTTGTGTGGGGGCAATCCATTAGAAGGACCCCAGTACGCAAGAGGTACTTAGTTTATCGACCCCAAAAGGATGAAAGGCAAAGTCGACCTTGGCAGAATTTGAATTGAGAACGTAAAGACAGACTACCGCTGATCCATTTCGCCCGGCGTGCTAACGTTTCTGCCAGCACGCCGCCTATTATTATTATTATTATTATTATTATTATTATTATTATTATCATTATTATTATTATTATTATTATTATTATTATTGAGTGAGAGAGCAGTGCATGCCATCAAAGTGACACTGGGGCAAAATATACGAAGCCCAGTATACCCATCATGACTACCCGTCTGATAAGGGTACACTAGGCACATGCATCACAATCATGTGTGCGCGTCATGGTGACCTCATATCAAAATAAATAGCACTTGACCTTGCAGGTGGGACTCAGTTAGAGTTTTCTTCTGGCTAGTAACGCATCCCGCTCAAAAGGTCCATGAATAAGTGTTGTTTAGGGATGTTGAACAAAACACCCATGTTTCAAGAAGTGAATTATTCAAACCCCAAAGAATCCCTCTCAACACATGGCTATGATGCTCCCCCACTATTTCTGCTCGTGATCAGAGATGCACATATCGTCAGCCACTAAGGGACATACTCAATTGGTTAATGTCAAACAACTGACAAGCAAATCTATAGTATTGAGCAGAATATTTTTTGTAGCCCATCTTTTATACCAAGACAAAACAATGTACATGATAACACTTCCAATCAGTTAAGATCAGAAGCCATGAGACCCACTGCCTGGTACTGCATCAGGGCATTATTATTATTATTATTATTATTATTATTATTATTATTATTATTATTATTATTATTATTATTATTATCATTGTCATTTACTTTTAATCTGCATGTTTGATGCAATCACCTGCCGGGGCACACCCAGCGCCCTAGGGCAAGTGAAGGTTAAGAGTTGTTGAAATATAGCTGAAAGCTTGGGGAGGGGAAGTAGAGATATATCTCCATGTAATGCAAACACAAACATTTACATTGATAGGGTTTTTCTAAGGATGTGGGCAGTACTTGTTAGCACAATCTTTTGGATTTCCTTGAGACATGGTTTTCCAGGGATATTGTCTAGGTGTTTCTGACATCCCTTTTTTATCATACCTAGGGCACCTACAATAACAGGAACAGTTTTTGTTTTAAGATTCCACATCCTCTGTATTTCGATTTCCAGGTCCTTATATTTACTAAGTCTGTCAAATTCCTTGACAGATACATTTTTATCAGTGGGGACGCTTACTTCCATTAGTCTGCAGGTATTTTCTTCCCTGTCTTTAACAATTATGTCTGGTCGATTAGCCTTGATCGTTCTGTCAGGGTTGACTGGAAAATCCCAGAGGATGGTGACATCTTTACCTTCAACAACTGGCTGAGGATGGTGTTCATACCAGTTAGCAGGAGTGTCGGATTTGTAGTGTCTACATATCTTCCAATGTATATACTGTCCTACCCTATCGTGGCGATTTTTGTATTCGTTTGGTGTCAGCACAGGGCATCCCGAAACGAGATGGTCTATCGTTTCGTCAAATGTGTCGCAGAATCTGCATTTAGGGTCAGTACCGTTTCGGAGAACGTTAGCCTGGTAATTTCTGGTAAACAAGCTTTGATCTTGTGCTGCCATTATGAAACCTTCAGTCTCTGCTTTCAATCCAGAGCTCTTCAGCCACTGATGGGTTGTTGCTTGGTCTACATCAGCATTTTGGCTTCGGAGAATATATTGTCCATGCAGGGGCTTCTGGCTCCACCGCCTCTCAATTTGATTCTGCCCGTTCTTTTTTGCAGTCTGCTTGATTCGCTTTGCTTGCTTGGTAGCAGTGGTTTCCGGCTCTTCATCTGATTCAAGGTTAATGTCTAGTTCCCGTTCGAACTTATAAGCTTCCTTGACAATAGAATGTAGCTTTTTGCTGCTTTCGTGTTCGCACACAAGTCGCAGCATCCAGTCCTTTGTACTAGATAGGTACCTGTTCATTCCTACAGTAGAGGTCTTATAGCACAGCTCTAATCGCATCATGCCTCTCCCCCCGCTGCTTCTAGGTAGGTACAAGCGGTCTACATCTGCCTTAGGGTGGTGCATGCTCTTGGATGTCAGTAACTTTCTTGTCTTCCTGTCCAAGCGTTGGAGTTCCGTAAGGTTCCAGTTAATGATGTTAAAACTGTACTGGACTACTGGAAGTGCCAGGGTGTTAATGGCCTCAATGCAATTTTTGGAGTTGAGTTCAGTCTTCAGTACAAGCCTTATTCTCCTATAGTATTCCTTTCTTATTTTTTCCTTCATAGTAGCATGATGTATACCATCTCCTTCGTTGATTCCTAGGTATTTGTAACTTTCCTGTGGGTCAAGTCCCTTGATGGTAGTGTCAATATCTAATTTAACAGAAGCTGTTTGCCTGAGCTTGCCTCTTACAAAAGTTGCTTTAGCACACTTATCAAGGCCAAAATCCATTCCGATATCATTGCTAAACTCTTTAACAGTTGTTAGCAGCCCTTGTAGCTCTTGGTCATTCCTGGCAAACAGCTTTAGGTCGTCCATATAGAAAAGGTGGTTTATTAACTTACTAAAAACTTTGTACCCATATCTGGTACTATCCAATTCGCTTGAGAGTGGGATCAGTGCCATGCAAAAAAGTAATGGAGTATTATTATTATTATATTATTATTATTATTATTATTATTATTATTATTATTATCATCATCATCATCATCATCATCATCATTATTGGCGCAACAGGGTACGTACAAATTCGCCTGGTGTAAAGCATCGCTGAACATGGGTTCCTGGGGAGAGAATGCTGCTCTTTATTTCATATGCTACAAGTCATCTCGATATATAGGACTTTACAAATCTGAGAGACCTTCTCAAGATTTAAAGGACGGTGAACAAAACAAGATGCTTTCCTCCATAACATTGCTACCAAGTGGTGGCCGGTCGAAATTTACTATCAGTTAAATAGAGGAAGAGCAAGCAGCCACCCATACGTAATGTGTATATGATTTAGGCAGCAGTTCTGAAATTTGGAACTGGTGATTTTGACGATTGCATCGATGCAGAGCAACAACAACCGCTGTGGAGGCGCAATGGCCCAGTGGTTAGGGCAGCGGACTCGCGGCTTCGATTCCCAGACCGGGCATTGTGAGTGTTTATTGAGCAAAAACACCTAAGCTTCACGAAGCTCCGGCGGGGTGGTGGTTGTGAACCCCGCTGTACTCTTTCACCATAACTTTCTCTCACTTTTTCTTCCTACTTCTGCCACAAAGCAGAGGAATCATGGTGTGACCCACTATGGTGTGGTAAACTTTCAGACCCTAGTCTAGACTGCGAATCCTCTGTACCCCAGGATGGTTCAGCTCTCCACTCGTTAAAAGCCACCGTTTACGAATGAGGATAACAACGTAACTTTCGCGCCCGTGCAACCGCCAGTCTATCACGTGTGGTGGGTGGATCTTCAAGTTGCCACACGCATTCTTAGTAGCTTAGAGTAGGCTCGAATTAGAGATTATTCTTTGTGGCTAATGGCGTGAGTCGTGATTGGAAGAAGACAGCAGCTATAACAACCGGTGTTGGTTTGTTTATGCCTCGTAACTTGGTAGTCCGGCAAAAAAAAAAAAAAATCAAAAAAGAAAAAAACCCAGATCGAATAAGTATCAGACATTTAAAAAAGAAAAAGATCTGGGTTCGATTTATCTGACTAAAAGCCTTCAAGGTGGTACCCCAGCAAGGCCGCAGACCAATCATTGAAACAAGTGAAAGAGAAACAATAAAAGTCACACAGATACTCACACATACACTTAGAAATATACACTTACATACATGCACGCAAACATACATACAAACATACACTTGCATACATTCAGGCATGGACTCAACAAATCTTAAGAAATGCTCTTCTTCAAAGAAAGGAAATATTTTGTCTGGTGGTTAGTGGCTGGGTTGAACCCCTCGAGGAAGAATTTAAATTAATCTCCAAGCAGCGTTCATGAGAACAGAGTTTACGTCAGCCAGTTTCCAATCAAGGAGACTTGTTTCTGAGTTAGAACTGGTCTCTTCCTACATTGGAGACAATTTTGGAGAAGATAACAGGAAAAAATGATAAGTATAAAAATAGAACAAATAAAAATAAAGATAAAGATAAAAATAAAATAAAAATAAAGAATCAAAATAAATAGATATACAAATATATAAACATAAACAGAAAAAAATACCTTCGGCCATATTGCTTAGTGTGTCTCGTTCTGTTTTACATTCATAATGAGACGCTGTAAATGATTTGAATGAAGCAGACGATCGTTGCTTCTTCACGCTAAAATAATTTAGTTTCTTATAATATAGTAGTTTTAATTTTCTGCGATGGAGTTCCTTGTGTTTTAGACATTTCATTGGCAACGACTTATAAATACAGTACACTCACACACACTGGCGTACGCATACAGGTGCACAAAATGTGTGTGTGTGTGTGTGTGTGTGTGTGTGTGTGCGTATGTATGAGTGTGTGCTGAGTGTAGGTATATGTGTATACGTATGTATGCGGAAGAGTTTTAAATTGGAGTAGAAAGAAATAATGCTCAGTATCGTTTAAACGAATATATGCACACGTACACGTGTGTGTATATATGTATATTTACATGTATCAATGACTATGTATGTGTGCGTGCGTATGTGTGTGTATAGACATTATATGTTCATGCATACGTACAGACATACTGACATATATGTGAGTAATATACGTATCTCTGTATCTGTTTACTTACCAATGCATACTTGCACATACACGCACACACATACACACACAAACATCGGCTCTTCGATGTCTCCGACGCCACAAAGGTATCGTCAAAGATAACCGACCGAGAAGGCTGGAGCTGTAGAGGTGTGACTCTCTGACCTTTACAGGGATGAAGTTCTCCTTCAACTTCAAGGCACCCCCTTCTTTTTCCCTCTGCCATACAACCCCACGCCTAACAACCAACAGACTGTGTCCGCCACTATTCATAATCTCATTTCCTCCACCCGTCCCCTTCCCACCTCTTCCAGCCTCATTGTCTGTACCCCACGCACCCCCGCCATTTATTTCCTTCCCCAAATT
>NC_043006.1:66417844-66421370 GCF_006345805.1 Octopus sinensis
TATATACATACATCTATACATCGATCTAAAACAACAGGAATACTAAAGGAAGGCCGGAATTTAAGAGAAGCGAAAGCTAAAAGGTCTCATGCTACTCATTTAAAAATTCCTGAGTAGAATATACTATTTGAAACTATTTTGAATGATGAATTTGTTAACTTTGGCTTGTATTAGATAAGGATAAACTATTTATTACAGTTACTAAATTTTCTACAGCTACCTTCACATTCCATATGCCATTGGGATCGATCAGGTGCCGGACAAGGACTCTGGATTATTTTTTCCGTTTTTTAAACTTAATTTTTGAGAGCGGTCGGGTTTATTTTTAATATTCTCGTTTTTGAGAGCAGTCAAGTTTATTTCAGATATTCTCATTTTAAAAATCACCTCCGGTTAATCGTTGAGAGGACGTTGGTGTTGCCTTGCGGAGGTTCGCGCTCCCTGAGTGCTCTTGTTATTATTATATTATTATTATTATTATTATTATTATTATTATTATTATTATTGTTATTATTATTATTATTATTATTATTATTGTTATTATTGTTATTGTTATTATTATTATATTATTATATTATTTTATATTATTATCATCTCATCATCATCATCATTATATTATTATTATTATTTTATTATTATTATTATTATATTATTATTATTATATTATTATTATTATTATCATGCGGCGCGAGCTGGCAGAATCGTTAGCACGTCGGTCGAAATGCTTAGCGGTATTTCACCTGTTGCTACGTTCTGAGTTCAAATTCTACAGAGGTCGACATTGTCTTACATCATTTCGGGGACGATTAATTAAGTACCAGTTGTGTACTGGCTCGATCTAATCGCTTGGCCCCACCCCAACAATTTCAGTCCTTGAGCCTACAGTACAAATTATATTAGTTAGTTGTTGGAGAAGAGCCAACAGGCAGATGACATCACTTTGACACGTTCAGACACAGGTCCCATTCATTAAACCATCTCCAAATGTGGTGGAGGCATCGACGAAGATCCTCTATATCACCGCGAGGAGCGACCAGTTTGACATCATCGGCAAATAGAAGGGTGTGTTGCGTGAGGTCGTCGGGCAAGTCATTTATGAAGACTAAGAACAATAAGGGCCCAAGCACTGAACTTTGAGGCACGCCACTGCTCGCACTGGAGACGTCGGACAGCGAACCATTAACTTGGACTTGGAAGGAGCGATCTGAGAGGAAGGCACCAACCCATCGTACAATATCCGGATGGAAACTATATGCTTGAAGCTTGACAAGTAATAGGCGGTGGTTTACCGAGTCAAAAGCCTTGGCAAAGTCCAATAAAATGATGTCAACAGCATCACCATCATCGAGGATGCGCGTCACCAATTCTTCCATTACCAGTAAGTTGGTCAAGCATGATTTCTTCGGCACAAAGCCGTGTTGGGAATCAGAGATAGAGGCTGTGTTTTGGAGGTGGAGCATCATACTTTTCTTAAGGATGGTTTCGAACATCTTGCTGATTATTGAAGTAAGGGAAACCGGTCGGTAGTTAAGCGGGGCTTCGCAGCTCCCTTTCTTGAAAATTGGGCAGATTATCGCTGTTCTCCAGTCCGCAGGTATAACACCCGTAGTCAATGCCATATTGAATAGACGCGTTAAAGGATCGCAGATGATCGGAGCCAACGCTTTGATAACCCGTGGGTGTATGCCGTCAGGGCCGTGACCCTTGTTGACATCGAGGCCTTGAATAACGCGTTCGACTTCGTCCCGCGTGATGACCAATCTAAGCATTGGAGGTACCGATCTATCAAATGGAGGGGGTTCCCGACCATCATCTTGTTTGAAAATAGTTGAGAAAGCCTCGGCAAATAACTGACTCTGTTGATAAGGGTTTTCAATCGATACGCCTGTTGAGTCTACCAACGTTGCAATTTGGTTGTTCAAGCGGGAATTCTGTTGGACATGGGCAAAGAAGCTTTTGGATTGCGACTGGCGTTTGCCGCGATTCTGTATTCATTCGTAACTTTCCAGGAAGACCGGGGAACATTCCAGGAAATCCTCAAAAGTTTCCAGAAACTTCCCGACCAATTTTCCAGGAAGCTAGGAAATCCTCGGAACTTTATAGAAATTCCCCTACCAATTTTCCAGGAAGATAGAAAATCTTCGGATCTTACCAGGAAGTCCTCGGAATTTCCAAGAAATGCTCGAAACTCTCTTGAAATTTTCCTGGCAATTTTCCAGGAAGTTAGGAAATCCTCGAAACTTGGTACGTAATAATAACATCGAAAAATACCTTAGGAATGAGAACCCAGTTTCAAAATTTCCCCAAGACACCTGACGAAGGCTGGAGGGTATGCCAGCCGAAACAACATGAGGATCCGTCAGATGTAAATAATGTCTAGGCACAATGCACGAAATTTTGGAGGAGGGGGCCAGTCGACTAGATCGATCCCAGTACGCAGCTGCTACTTAATATATTGACCCGAAAGGATGAAAGGCAAAAACTCGCTGGCTTTGAAAAAGTGGATATTGTTTTCTACTCTAGGCACAAGCCCTGAATTTTTTTGGAGAGGAGGCCAGTCGATTAGATAGACCCCAGTAGGCAACTGGTACGTAATTTAACGACCTCGAAAGTATTAAAGGCAAAGTCGACCTCGGCGAAATACCGCTAAGCATTTCGCCCGGCGTTTCTGCCAGCTCGCCAACTTATGTGGTTAGAAATATTTCTTTCCAAAGTAACTGTCAACTAAACCAGAAGGTCATATTTCAAAATCAGACTATATCATAAGGTCTGCGTATAACTGGCTTAAGGCAATATGGTTTAAAACATGGATTATCAACTCCAAATTCTACATGTATTAGCACCATTCAGAAGTTTGGGACTTTCTTTCATTGCCTACTCACCGTTGGAAGATAACTGAGTATAAACTTGCGATTATTCTCACTGCATTGTTGATACAGCATTGAAGTTTTAGTGCATCAACAAGTTTATTTAAGACTCGGTTATGCCGTCAGTTACACTCACAATGGATAGATTTTAGTCTGTCAGTCTTCTCAAATGATGACTAGCTTGCACTATAAACAGTATCATTCCACCTTCATCGTAAAATATTAGCTGGGAATGGAAGCAAACAGGTATATTTTACCCAACGTAATGGACGTCAGATACTGTTCCCCACTATCGATTTTGTTGACAATTATAAAACAGAGAAACCATCGTATTTTGCACTCAAATTAAACACAACAACTGCCGTACGAGCAATTCCATCTCTGCTATTATGTCATTATGCTCACACATAATTCCTGGTTCACTAAGGTTATTTTGCCTAACATACAGAAGTAGTATCACACATCGATTCCATTTCCACATTGAGAATTAATTCCAAGAATATGAATAAATTAAAATTTAATTATTCTGTTTCCTACGAGACATAAAGCTGTTGGATCACGACTGACCTGGGGATACACAACAACGGAAGTACATACATACACGTGTGCATATAAATATATATGTTAACATACATATATATAATATATATATACACATG
>NC_043006.1:66421470-66426470 GCF_006345805.1 Octopus sinensis
GACCGCTCTCTTTCTCTTTGAGCAGCTGCTATTTTAAAGGCAGCACCCTCACTGTTGATCACATTAAGCATCACTGATTTACTCTATCAGCTCCGAGTTAGTTCACGTTTGTGAAAGAACACTATAACTGGCAGTGGTCACTAATGAGTGCGAAGACATACGCTCAGGAATCCGGTCTTTTTGAAGCTTACCTTATCTCATTCTTTTGGTCGTTGATTAAGCGGCGTGTTGTCTCCTTGAGCAAGACACTTTAGTTTACGCTGCTCCATTTCATTCGACTGGCAAAAATGTGTTGTACTTGTATTTTGAAAGGGACAAACTTGTTCCACTGTGCCGCATGGAATCTTCTTGATAACTATGTTAAGAGTATGCGTGTCTGTAAATCAGGCTGTTCGGTTGATCGTATCAACTGAAACACTGGTCGTCGTAAGCTGGGCCATATAAATATATATATAAAACATTGCTATTATGCATAAGTGTTGTAAGTCCAGAACGTTGCTTTTTCAGGAAACGAAAAAATAGTTTCACAATTCCATTCCTTTTTACATCAGCAACTGTTTCTGCCTAATAATTATACCCTGTTGGGTGCATAAAATCGTAACTCTACGCATGTATGACATTTTCAGTCGGAAATATTTTTGCAAAACTGTCGTCTGTGGGACTTACTACACTTTTGAAAATGCTAAACCATTGTACTAAACTTTGGCAACTTTTATCTGAAGCAGCTGGAGATACGATAGTTTGACTAAAAGAACCGGCTATTGCAAGCAAAATTAAATATTGAAAACGAAAAAAAAAAAAAAGAAAAAACACGCATTTGGCCAAATTTGGACATACAACAGTTTGACATAATAGCAACGATATAGAGAGCTAGAGAGATATATGTGTGCGTGAGAGTCTCTCTCTCTCTCTTCTCTATATATATAATATATATATATAATATATATATAATATACAAAGATATATGTATATATACAACACACACCATATATATATATATAATATATATATATATATATATATATATATATATATATACATATATATATGTATATATGTATACATATGTATATATGTATATATGATGATAATAATCTAGAGATAGATGATAGATAGATAGATAGATAGATAGATAGATAGATAGATAGATAGATAGATGTGACTTTGTGTGTGTAGAATATCTTGACTATTGTTTAGACGTTGACATGTAGGAAATTAGAGAAGCCTAAACCGAATAAGATGTGGATTATCTCGAATCTAGTCTGCTGTCTGCTGTCCGTACAGACATTGGCATTTATTCAAAAATTCTTTATTTGTGTATGGAATTCCTCTCAGATACATTGAGACTCATGCGCACGCATACAGACACGTACATACGCGCACGCAGGCGCACACGCATACACACATCTGCTTCTATATGTATTTGTTAGTTTGGTTTTGGTTTTTAATTTTGATTTAAACCACGTAGCCACGGATTTACATCTATGGCTACGTGAATCACATGCTGTCTAACCGAGTAAGTATTCTTTTATGTTTTCAATATGTATATATGCATACACATAGATACACACACACACACACATATATATACACATATACGTACACACAGATACACACACGTGTCTATGTGCTTGCGTGTGTGTGGTTTTCCATCCGTATGTATGTATACATATATCCATCCATCCACACTTTCATACACACACGCACACTCGCTCACTTATATACATGTATATACGTATCTGTGTATGTATATATATATATATCTCCTTTTAATCTTTACTTTTTTACTTCTTTCATTCATTTGATTGCGGCCTTGCAGGAGCACTGCCTTAACGGTTTTTTAGGCGAGGACATCGACCCCAAGACTTATTCTTTGTAAGCCTAGTACTTATTCCATCGGCCACCTTTGCCAAACAGCTAAGTTATGGGGACGCAAACACACCAACATCGGTTGTCAAGCGCTGGTTGGGGAGAAACACAGGCACAAAGACACACACATAAATATATACATACATACATACATACATACATACACATATACATACATACATATATACACACACACATATATATATATATATATACATATATACGACAGGCTTCTTTCAGTTTTCGTCTACCAAATCCACTCACAAGGCTTACGTTGGTCCAAGACTACAGTAGAAGACACTTACACAAGGTTCCACGCTGTGGGATTGAACCCAGAGCCATGTGGTTTGGAAGTAACCGCCTTATCATGCAGCCACGCCCACGCCTATTAATACGTACGTTTTCATAAATGTGTGTTCTCTTCTAAGTTCTAATTATTTGAAGTGCTTCCGTAAGAAAAAGCTGGTTCCTAACAAAGATATAAAGCTCCATCGTTGCCAGTCTTTGGATCTGAGAAAAGTCTCGCGTATTTTTACTGTTCCACTAACAGACTGTTTTGTCACGTGCTTGTTAGGTGGTTAATTTCCTCTGAAAAACCTAGCGTTATCAGACTGTCACTTAAGCATTTATTCGCAAAACAAAGTTCATTAATTATTATTGGAATAAATTCGAATTTATAATCTGAGTGTATAAGTAGTGGTCCGTAGTTATTCGCTTCCTCTTTGATTGTCGAGAGAGATATTCACATCTGCAGGTCAGCTAACCCCTATGATGGTATCAACATTTTCTTGTGTGTCCCAAACACCAATATGTATACAAACAAACATACATACATGCATATATGTTCAAGAATTTTCTGAAGTTTAAAGGGTGACATTGTTTTCGTTATCTACATTCCAACTGTGAAGCATTTTAACTTTGTCAGGCACCAGCTTCTTCCTCAGAGAAAGTATGTATACGTAAACGTATACACACACACACACGCACACACACACACAACACACACACACACACACACACACACACACACACACACATACACATCCATCTATCCATCCATCCATTCGTACAGACATAGGTACGTAGAATTTCTGGAGTTCGTCTCCTATTAAGACAAGGGTTTATGGTGTTTCGGACACATTCGTCTTCTCTGTGTAACGAGCAAATATTTTATTCCACTCGTATCAATAAGAAAGTCAACACATTGAAGAATGACAAGAAAAGATTGATGGTTAGCTATTGGGCATGCGTGGGTGGGAAGTGCTGAGAGTGAGAAAAAGATATGTGCAGTTAAGAAGTTCCCTTTTGCAACCAAGCGGTTTTGCGTTCAGTTCCCCTGCGTGGCACCATGGACAATTCACTTCTGCTATATCCCGATGCCTGTCAATGCCTTGTTAAAGAATTTCGTAACTCATGCATTCCAGACCTGTGCAAAGAGTATTCTACTGCAAATTAAAACTACAGGAAGGATCTTTGACCTAAGAAAGGTCAGTTTCAATACTAGGTGAGACAACATGTGTGGTGTGCAAAAAGATCTGCAAATCAATACCTAGTCTTAAAAGGCATATGAGGGTACATAAGGATGACCCAATAAATCCATTAGAGGGCATATCTTTTGTCTGTCATGTTTGCTGCAGACCGTGCAGCAAGTCTAATGCTGGACTTAAAAGCCACCTAAGGGGGTCAGAGACAAATGTCTGGAGCTGATGATGGCTGATGGGAGGTACATGGGGAGACGGCAATCATCTGCAAAGATGAAGCAATCACCATGTACGTATGATAAAAATTATAAAGTGTACTAACCGTCATAACCTGAATTGGCGACGATATTTCACGGCCCACGGGAAACTTTGAGATGACATAAAATCCTCGAATTTACAATTTTTGTTTCCCTTCACTGCTTTTAGTTCAGGTCCTCTAAGCAAAATCCCTACATCTTTAAACGAGTCCCTTATTCTTACCAGACGCATCGTTTCTCTGTTCAGCTCTCTGTTAGTCAAAAGCACTTATTAAATACTTAATAAGTACTTTTTAAGTACAGTTCAAATAGTTTCTTTTCTGAAATTGCTACCCTCTGCAACTCACCTCCCCCGTCTGGCTTTCTTCGGGTCTGTTATGTTGAACCCTTTAAGTTTTCTTATTTCTTTACTGCCCACAGGGGGCTAAACGTAGAGGAGAAAACAAGGACAGACAAAGAGATTAAGTCGATTACATCGACCCCAGTACGCAACTGGTACTTAATTTATCGACCCCGAAATGATGAAAGGCAAAGTCGGCCTCGGCGGAATTTGAACTTAGAACATAATGGCAGACGAAATACCTGTTTCTTTACTGCCCACAAGGGGCTAAACACAAAGGGGACAAACAAGGACAGACAAACGGATTAAGTCGATTATATCGACCCCCGTGCGTAACTGGTACTTATTTAATCGACCCCGAAAGGATGAAAGGCAAAGTCGAGCTCGGCGGAATTTGAACTCAGAACGTAACGGCAAACGAAATACCGCTAAGCATTTCGCCCGGCGTGCTAACGTTTCTGCCAGCACGCCTTTTCTTTTTAGTGGCCATGCTAATCTTCTCTGTACCGTTCCAATTTTAGAATATGTACCGCCGTAGCTAGTACATAAATATATATATATATATATATATATATATATATATATATATATACATAGATAGATGTCATTTGACATTCATTGGATTTGTTGTCCTGCTTCTTTTCTTTCTTTGTAGCCCCTTACAATAACAGTAACATCAAGCTATCTTTAGGAGAAAATCGTTGAAGATTGAAAAGAACAAAAGCAAAATTCTATCACACATAATACCACGTAACCATGAAAAACGTCCATCTAAAACGCTGTAGCATACTGCCTCTTCCCTCCTCCTACCCCTCCCCTTTCTCTCTCTCTCGCTCTCTTTATACCTGCCATTCCCCACCCTCTCTCTCTCTCTCTCTCTCTCTCTCTCTCTCTCTCTATCTATCTATCTATCTATCCATCTATCGTTGCCTCTGACGGACTTCGAAACTTTTCAAAAATAAGCTTACTCTTCTAGAATTGCCGCTCTCTGCAACTCGCTACTCTCGCCTGGCTTTCTTCAGCTCTTTAAGCTTTCTATCATTTGACATTCTT
>NC_043006.1:66431470-66451470 GCF_006345805.1 Octopus sinensis
TTCCAATAACATTAATACTAATAAAACAATATATATATCACATAATTAGCAATATAGTAGCACAACTAGGGACCAACATAATACCACAGTATTATGCAAGGCGTTAAATATTTGCACATACATACAAAAAGCAGTCAAGTCAAACAGTTTACATGGTGTTAATTTCCACAGAACATTTATGTATTAACTTTGTTGGGTACTTCACTAGCAGTATATTGGATATATGTTATCCCATGGAGGGTTGAATTTGCAACCCCTATCTCAATTTGTATATATATATATATAATATATATATATATATATATATATATATATATATATATATATATATATATATATATATATATATATATACATACACACACACACACACACAATATATATATATATATATATATATATATACATATATATATGTATGTGTGTGTATGTTTGTGTGTCTGTGTCCCCCCCCCCAACATCGCTTGACGACCGATGCTGGTGTGTTTACGTCCCCGTACCTTTGCGGTTCGGCTAAAGAGACCGATAGAATAAGTACTAAGCTTACGAAGAGTAAGTCCTGTGGTCGATTTGCTAGACTAAAAAGGCGGTGCTCCAGCATAACCGCAGTCAAACGACTGAAACAAGTAAAAGAATAAAAGAAAACAGAATACATACATGCAGGGATTGGACAAAATAATGGAAACACCTTAAAATTTCAAACGAATTTATTTTAATATGGGTTAGGAGTGACTTTGGCAGTAATTACAGCTTGAATTCTACGAGGTACGGACTTGTACAAAGTTTGAATTGTTTCCAAAGGAAGTTTTGTCCATTCTTTAGCTAAAACAGTCTCCAGTTTTTGTAGAGATAATGGTGGAGGTGATCGACTCACTCCTTACTTGTTTTTAATGCACCATAAATGTTCAATAATATTGAGATCTAGGGACTGTTGTGGCCAGATAAGATGTTCAACTTCTCTAGAATTTTTCTTGTGCCATTCAGTAACAACTTTAGCTGTGTGAATTGGTGCATTATCATCCTGAAAGATTGCGGTCCCCTCCAGAAACAGTTCCGCAACCATAGGATGAATTTGATCAGATAAAATGCTTAAATAGTCTTGACTATTAATTCTGTTGTAAAGGGAAACCATTATGCTGGTGGATTTCCAAGATATAGCCCCCGTCCAAAATCATCACACATCCTCCTCTATGTTTAACAGTTGGTAGAAGGCAGTCTGGGTCAAATGCGTCTTGTGGCTGTCTCCACACGTATACTTGGCCAGTGGTCGGAAATAATATAAAGGATGACTCATTCGAGAAAATAAAATTCTTCCATTGCTCTAGGGACCAATTCTGTGGGTTTTTACTCCACTCTAAACGATTTACAACGTTTGTTTTTGAAAGTAGTGGTTTTCTGATTGCAGCCCTCCTGTGAAATCCGGCTTTGTGCAGCTCCTGGCGAACAGTTTTTGTGGAAAATGGGTTCTCCAGGTAGTCATTAATTTCTGCAATAATTTTAGAAGCTTTTCTTTTGTAGCAATTTCTAACAATTTCTAACAATTCACGTATGAGTCCGACGGTCCCTATCTGAAACTTTTGGTTTTTCTTCCGGAGTTTTGTTTCGACGAGGAGGTTTTTCCCTCTTTATCAAAAGCTGTCATTACTTTCAGGACAGCACTTCTTGATACGCCAAACATTTCAGCTGTTTTTGTTACGCTAGCGCCTGCCACACGAGCATCAACAATTTGACCTCTTTAAAAGTCCGATAGATCTGTCGTTTTAATGAAGTTTAATTACCATTTTTTTGATATCTGAAAAGAAACAGCAATTTTAGTAAAATATATTAAGCAACACTAATAATAAATCAAAACACATAAAATAAACAAGCTTTTGACAGTTTTATAGATATTTCAAAATTATGATGCTATGATGCTAGGTGTTTCCATTATTTTGTCAAACACCTGTATATAGATAGATAGAAAGATAGAAAGATAGATAGATAGATAGATAGATAGAGAGAGAGAGAGAGGGGGGAGAGAGAGAGTTAAACATATAGATAGAGAGACTGACAGACAGAAAAATAGAAATATAGAAAGATGAATAATAGATAAATAAGCGATGAATATATAGGGGTCACTCGATCTATAGGTAGAGGGATGGTTACAAGACAGCCAGAAAGATAGGCAGAAATATAGATAGATAGACAGATAAGCAGGTAAGAGGCAGAAAGATAGACTGATTGATTGATAGACAAACTTGCTAGATATATAAATAGGTAGATGGATAGGCAGGGAAAAAGCTAACGCTCATGGGAATGTAGACAGACAAATCGATAAATACATAGAACTAAACCTATAAAGATAGGCCAACAAATAGACACAGATAAATAGATAGATAGATAGATAGATAGATAGATAGATAGATAGATAGACTGAAAGACAGGCATAACTAGACAGATAGATATATAGGTGGATAGATGGATAGATAGAAGTAAAGCTAGAAAGATAGGGAGACAGATAATTAGCTAGATAGATAATCCTACTTATCTAACCTATAACCTAGTAACAATGTATATTTTCCCCACTTCTTTTTTTTATCGTTCTTTTCAGTAATCCTTTAATAATTTCGTTCCGTTGTAAATTTATCCTGTTTCCATTCCTTGTTATATGCATAACCTCAAATCATACTAATTTTCATTGAACGGACAACAGTTGAGGATTGCAGACAAGGTTGCCGGTGAAAGCTGACCGCTGGCTTTACACCGGATCAGCGAGACAATAGAATACAGCATTGCTATGTCCAGCACACTGCATGCGTGTGTCATTCAAATATATTTAATATTGGTATTGAGGTTGGCTCTGTACACACACGAATTCGCAAATGTTTACTCGCTCTATGTACCAGCAAACATGTTTTCCACTTGAAGCAGAGACTAATATATGGTTAAAGGAGATTCGGAAGAATACACACACACACAATCACACACACATTTACCTACCTACATACAAACGTACACTCTGCTCTCTTGATATTATCCACCATATTGTTTGTCTTGTTCTTGTTCAGATTGTCTTCTTCTTCTTCTTCTTCTTCTTTGACTTCTTTTCCTTCCCAAAGGGATTTGATGTTGTTGGTGATGATGATGATGATGATGATGATATTAATGATGGTGATGATAATGGTGATGACGATGATGTTGTTCATGATGATGATTGATGATGATGATGATGATGATGATGATGATGATGATGATAATGATTTTGATGGGAATGATGACGTCGCCGACGAAAACGACGGTGATGAGGACGATGGTAAAAAGAAGAAGAAGAAGAAGAAGAAGAAGAAGAAGAAGAAGAAGAAGAAGAAGAAGAAGAAGAAGAAGAAGAGAAGAAGAAGAAGAAGAAGAAGAAGAAGAAGAAGAAGAAGAAGAAGAAGAAGAAGAAGAAGAAGAAGTCGATGCTGGTGTTGGGTGCTGGTGATGATAACGGCTTAGTAAAGAGAGGAAGAACATAAAAAACAAAAGTAGTAGTAGTAGTAACAGCAATAATCTGATTGGTGATAAAAAATAAGAAATTTTACAGAAGTGTCAATCTGGTCTGTAAAGAGCAGATTATCTCCCCTTAAATAACGTCTGCTCGTGTCATTTTTCTGGCTTCCGCTGTGATGTCTGGATGTCTGATTTTTATGTGGATGTGTGTGTATATGTGTGTGTGTGTGAGTGTGTGTGTGCGCGTATGAGTGTGTTAGTGTCGGTATGTCACTTGCTGTATACAATTGGTTCGTACACGTAGAAGCAGGTCCGAGATTTCGGCATGACGAATTACGATTACGCTATTTTCGCGCATACAAGAACAAAATTTACAACCAAATAAATGAATAAAGAAAGAAAGAAAGAAAGAAAGAAAGAAAGAGAGAAGATGGAAAGAATGAAAGAAAGAAAGAAAGAAAAGATAGATCAATTTATACATCAAGACGACTTTGGAAGACCATAAGTTCTATGCGAAATGCGACAGGAATTGGAAAGACAGCGTCTAAGAATCTTTGAATGTTTACGCTGCATGTTTACTCTAAATACTAGGTCGATTTGAATGCTGGAAAATACGGAATTGAAATACCTTTGTGTGCATACTCACGCACACAAACACACACAAACACACACACACACGCACGCACTCACGTACGCACATAAATTCCTTACTTGTATTGAACTCTCTAGAGCTGATAGAGTCATGAGCTGTGAAGTCGCAGAGGAACCGATGTGATGTACGCCATACATTCGTTTCTAGTCTAGGCACAAGTCCTGAAATTTGGCGGGATCGGGGCCAGTCGATTAGATCGACCTCAGTACGCAACTGGTGCTTAATTTATCTACCCTGAAAGGATGGAAGGCAAAATCGACCTCGACGGAATTTGAGCTGAGAAGTAAAGACGGACGAAATACCGCTAAACATTTCGCCCAGCATGCTAACGTTTCTGCCAGCTCGTCGCCTTATACGCACATAAAAGCCTTACTTGTAGTGGACTCTCCACAGCTGATGGAATCTGAGTTGTGGAGTCGTAAAGGAACCGATGTGATGCTTGCCATACAGTGAACATCTAATCATGGTGGAACCATATCCTCGGCTAGACTCATTAAATCTGATTACTTCTTGCAAGAGAGAGAGAGAGGGAGAGAGAGAGAGAGAGTGTGTGTGTGTGTGTGTGAGAGAGAGAGAGAGAGAGAGAGAGAGAAGAGAGAGAGAGAGAGAGAGAGCGATGGGGAGAGAAGAACGAAAAGGGGAGAAAAATAAAGGCATTGATCCTATCCTGTTCTCAACTGGAAAGATATATTGATCGACCTCGAAATAATGAAAGGCAGAACCGAGTAAAGCATTATTTCAAATAAATGCCGACTGATTCAGAACGTGAACCGGAAGTTATCATATATGACGCATTAACAACTGCGCCGACTCTCATTATCTATCTATCTATCTATCTATCTATCTATCTATCTATCTATCTATCTATCTATCTATCTATCTATCTGTCTGTCTGTCTGTCTGACTGTCTGTCTGACCGTCGTGCCTTGTCCCGATCGTGCCATTACCAAACTGGAACGCATATCTTCTGCTTTTTGTAGAAGGGAAGCGTTCCGATTGTTAGGCGATCCATTTGCTGTCAACACACGCTAAATGGCGGGCTAGGCATGCCGCGGACGATGATGGACAGACATGCGCTGTGACTGCGACATCCCCGTCGTTTCAAAGACGGCGGTGAACAGGTGTGGTCGCCGTTTGTGCGGGGCGCTTTCCCGCAACTCGTCTCTTTGGCCGAACTGCAGTCGTAGGTCAAACTGAGACCGAGGCTAGACAAATGGCACTGCGAGTGCTGCCTTGCTTTCAAGCAACTCAGCTGTACAGGACCAAACTTGTGTAACTTCAATTCCACAAAGGCGTTCTATAGAGGATTAGTGGAGGAGAGGTGTGGTGACGTTCTCGGGCAGAATCTGGGCGTCGACGGGGAACACCTGACCCGCCTGTTCAGGAAAACTTTCGGGCCGGGACATATGGAAAATTACCAGAGATGCCTGACCTGGTAGTGCTATCGAGAAGCATTACCCGTTCGGAATAAGCTCTACTGACACGCTTCGTGACACACCGGACCGACTTGCCCGAGATGCGGTCAGAACAAGGAAGCCGTTCTGCACGAACTCGTGCAGTGTCCAACCATTTCGGACCTGTGGGCTCATGCCGAACGGCTGCTGTCACTTGTGGGACAAGTCCGCCTGTCGCCCGAGTCTATCGTGCTCCGCCACCTTCCTTTAATGGGAAGGCAAGGCAGTCTTCATTGTATTGCTGAAAGAATGTATGTGGTGGACGCGAGCGAAATGTTTAGAGACAAACCCTTACCTCTCAGGCCAATCGCTCATCAACTTTTTCAAGTACCATTTAAAAAGGAAGGTGAGAATGGAGAGGCAAGTTTTGTCTCGTGAAAGTTTCAATAAAAGGTGGGTGAATGTAGCAAAGATGGTGCGTGCGAGTGACGAAACCACTTTGAGCATGATCCTGTAAATCGAAAAAAGAGAGAGGGAGAGCACTTTGCTCTCATGTGTTTATTTCCACCCTGCCTGAGGTTGCCGTGGTCTTTTCTGTAGGCTTCTCTTTCCACGGATAAACCTAATCTTGTTTTTTGCACTTTAAAATTTTTTCTGTGATTCATGATGCTTTTTGATCTTTGTGTTTTTTTTTCTCCCGATCCCTTTTGATCGAAATTTTAATTCTTTCCTTTGTTTTCTATTCTGGAAATGAAAAGTTCTACATTGTATTTTGTTCTCTCTGTGTTCGATCCTGTGTGGCTAATAAAGAAACTTATCTATCTATCTATCTATCTATCTATCTATCTATCTATCTATCTATCTATCTATCTATCTATCTATCTATCTATCTATCTATCTATCTATCTGTCTATCTATCTGTCTGTCTGTCTGTCTACACCTCCACACATATATACATGTATTTGAAAAAATGCGTAGAGATGGCTTTCTTTTTGGTGGTTGGGTAGGGGGATAATTTTAATTTTGATAGTAATGTTTACAGTGAGTTACACTGGTCATGGGTTTCAAGCTTCAAATAGCCGACTGATTGGAAACGGCTCTTTGAAGCTTCAAACTCTCAACAGAGGAACTCACTGTTAACATTATCCGCCACCCCAACAAAAGCCATCTCTACTCATTTTTTCAAATATATAATTTTGTATCAAGAACGTTCTTTTTATTATTCTACTATGTGTATGTGTGTGTGTGTAAGTATGAGAGAGAGAGAGAGAGAGAGAGAGCGAGGGAGAGAATGTATGTATATATATGTGCAGACTTGTGTGTTTTGCTTTATGCATGTATTTGCATATCTAGACACGATCATATATACTACAATGATAAACATCCGGTAAGTTTTACAGATTTTTACAGTTCCACTGATGGATTGGATCTGTAGTCAACGAATTAACTTTCTCCTTTCTGGTTTTGAGAAGCCTAACTTCTCAAGATTGGTATTTAGGCAGTGTGTTACATATCCCAGGTCTCCAATAACTACAGATATAAACCTGAACTTGTAATCTGGATAGAGTAACTACAGAATTCTCAATTGTTTAACATAGGTAATCTCTTTTTCACTGATCTTCAGCTTTATGTTAACATCCGCTGCGCAGGTAATTTCCACAACTGTACACAGTTTCTCTTCTCTATCCCAAATCATTATATCAGGTCTGTTGTGCTTAGATTTCATTGATGTTTACTCTGGAGCATTCCACCAGTACTCCTTTTTATTATGAGTACACCTTTTTATTATGGATTCCACCATACGGTGGGTTCTTACTTTTTTGTCCTCGGGGTTATCATTCCGACGAATTTCATTATACAGTAACCTAGCTACAATACCATGTCTCATCGGTAGGTAATACCAGATGACATTTTCGCACAACTGCTTATGATGTGGGCGATGCCTTTGGTGTTAACTCCACAAAGTCTGTATTGGTCGTCACACTTTGCTGCTTTATGTATGTTTGCTTACATATCTACGAATAGAAACATACATTCATAGGCATGCATACAGTAATGTCTCACTTTTCAAAGTTATCTCTACAGACTCGTCAGGCGTAGGAGTGGCTGTGTGGTAAGTAGCATGTTTACCAACCACATGGTTCCGAGTTCAGTCCCACTGCGTGGCACCTTGAGCAAGTGTCTTCTGCTGTAGCCTCAGGCTGACCAAAGTCTTGTGAGTGGATTTGGTAGACGAAAACTGAAAGAAGCCCGTCATATACATGTGTATATATATATATATATATATATATATATAAATATATATATATATGTGTGTGTGTGTGTGTGTGTGTGTGTGGTGTGTGTGTGTGTGTATGTTTGTGTGTCTGTGTTTGTCCCCCCAATATCGCTTGATAACCGATGCTGGTGTGTTTACGTCCCCGTAACATAGCGGTTCGGTAAAAGAGACTTTTTATAGACGTTAGAGCCAGCATATATCAAGAGTTATCGTTCGTGGATCGGTTAGATGAGGAGCTGAAGAAGGAGCGAGAACTCATAAAATTTTCAAATACACCCGTTATCTATTTTTCCATTTTCGATCGTATTGTTTACATAGAAGTATTCGTTTATGAAACATTCACAGCTGCCTCTAATTACTCTAGAAAAGTTATATAGATAACTTTAAAAAGTCATTGAATCGCACTGCTAACACAGGTAGGACCTAGTATTGACATTTAAGCCTTTGATTACCATGGTAGTATATCATTGTTGCGTAATGAAATATAGTGTCACCACCAGCGATTAACAGTAGTTGTTTAAGGGAGAATATTTAGGTAGTATATTAACTACGCGCGTCGGATTAAGAAGATTAAGCTTAGTAATATTATTTGATATAACACACCGTTTAAAATGGAAGTGGCAATAACTACAGCTAAAATGTTTTTCGTTATTCAAGAAATAGTTTCCAACACAATACAGGTATTATAGGAACTTTAGCAAGAATACCATTAAATTATCTCATTCTACAACTCTTGACCTGAAGCAAAAAATTACGTCTTGGTTTCAACTTTTGATACACACATATTTATTGCAGCAGTGTAAATTATATGTTTAAAAGTATAATGGTTCGTTAGGCTTCCATTGTTGCACAGTTTCACCTATGGGAATTATTCGTTGTCGACCAAGTCAACTTGTATGTTGCCAGCTTAAAATATATTGGAATTTGTGTCATGAGCACAAAAATTAACAAGAATAGAGGTAGTTGGTGATGCTTTGTTTATATCCTCGTAATTAAGTGATTCGAGAAAAAAGAACGATAGAAGAAGCAACAGAGTAAGAAATAAGTAGTGGCCTTGATTCGCTCGACTAGACCAGTCAGTACGGGGCCCCAACATAGCAGTAGGTCTATGACTGAAACGAGTCAAAACGAAAGATAAAAGACGAAGATAAAAGACAAAGAGAATATACACAAATAGGCAAACACAGCGAATACGGAAATACAGGAAAAGGCACACAGACATATATCTCTATAAATTAAGTTGAGAAACCAAATAACACGAATTTATATGTACCCATGTAATAGACATTTTTAAAGACTCCGCCGGTTACGACGACGAGGGTCCCAGCTGATACGATCAACGGAACAGCTTGCTCGTGAAATTAACGTGCAAATGGCTGAGCATTCCACAGACACGTGTACCCTTAACGTAGTTCTCGGGGATAATCAGCGTGACACAGAGAGTGACAAGGCTGACCCTTTGAAATACAAGTACAACTCATTTTTGCCAGCTGAGTGGACTGGAGCAACGTGAAATAAAGTGTCTTGCTGAAGGACACAACGCGTCGCCGGGAATCGAACTCACAACCTTACGATCATGAGCCGAATGCCCTAACCACTAAGCCACGCGCCCTCACCCTGTAATAGACATACTTTAACCCTGTAATGCTTGTGAAGGCACATGGCTCAGTGATAAGAGTGACGAGGTTACAATCGTGAGGTTGTGAGTTCGATTCCCGGACCGGGTTGCGTGTTGTGTTCTTGAGCAAGACTTTTTATTTCAAGTTGCTCCAGTTCACTTAGCTGTACAAAATGAGTTGCGACGTCACTGGTGCCAAGCAGTATCGACCTTTGTCTTTCCCTTGGATGACACTGGTGGCATGTAGAAGGGAGTCTGGTATGCATGAGGGACTACTGGTCTTCCATGAAAACCACCCTAGGTTATGCGTTCGCCGGTGAGGCGACTTTCCGCATACGGGCAAACAACAATACTCCGTTGATGTTGAAATCTCGAAATAAACCCTAATAATGACATACATAGATACGTGCATGCACACAGACATACATACTTACATACATACATATATACATACATATGTACTTACATACATACATACATACATACATATATACATACATATGTACATAGATAAATACATATATTCATACTTACATATATGCATATGTACATACATACATGCATACAAACATACGTGCATGCATGCGTAGCTACATACATAGATATACATACATATATACATACAAACATACAAACATATATATATACAAACATACATACAGGCAAACATACATACGTACAAACATACAAATATACATACAAACATACAAACATATATATATACAAACATACATACAGGCAAACATACATACGTACAAACATACAAATATACATACATACATACATGCATACATACAAACATACATACATATAAACATTTATACATACATATATGCAAACATACATACATATTATATACAAACATACGTACATGCATACATACATACATATATACAAACATGCACACATACATGCATGCATGCATACATACATATATATATATACATACACACAAACATGCATACATACAAACATACATATATACAAACATACATACATATATACGTACATACAAACATACATACATGCATGCATACATACATACATACATACATACATTCAAACGTACATACGTACATATATACATACGGAAACCAGGAAAAATATTCCGTTAATCTAAATAACATTCCATACAAATAGAAGCATATATGAATACTTTAATACCAGCACTCTAATGGACATATATTTATATTAGACTCATATTTCGTATGAAAATCAATATGCAATGATTTAGTTGTAAAACTGACTCAAATCGAAACATCATTGTCACATTTCTTCGAATTGCTCTTTCGAAAATGTTGGTTATCGGAATAAGACAGTGCTATCATCCATTTAGGATATGTACGGACAGTAATGTGTTTATGTTTAATATGTCCTCTGCTTACACGCTGATATGATTTCAGTATTCCTATTCCATACTGAATGTTCAGGAAAAAAACGATCTACATTACTTCCGTTGTACATAAATTGCAAAGCCGTTATGAGATTTGATCTTTGCTAAAATCATAGTCTACACCAATAACAACCTCCTTCAACAGTGAAGTCATTCCTATAAACTCACAATTTACTTTATACCTACAAATCGACGTAAAGACGTTATTATTACTACTTGTTATCTTAATTAAATTATAAGATGTAATGTGTTGCTTGAGGATAAGATTTGTAAGTAAGATAATTTAATAGTATTCTTGTTAAAGATCCTATAATACATGCATTGTGTATAATCTCTAGCTATATTTATTACCGCTTCCATTTTAAACGGTGGATTATATCAAATGATATTACTAGGCTTAATCCTCCTAATCCGACGCTCGTAATTAATATAATACATATTATCCCCCAAACCGCTACAAGTTGAAGCTTCATTATAATACGATGAGTAATCTTTAAAAATATGTCCATTCGCTGCCAACCAAAGCAACTTTAAGGAGACATTTCAAAACATTTTTGAAATATTATTTGGTTGGCTCCAAGATTTGTAGATATAATTGATGGTCGAATTAGGTTTTCTAATAATCCATTGATAATCCACTCCAAAATATTTATTAAAGATCGATTCGTATCTAACTTAATGGACAGATTAAAACCGTACAAAAAACTCATTCGACTAATATCTGAATCTATCTTTAGCGCAGGGGTTGCAGTTGATCCTCGTGAATAGGCTATCATCTCTTTACACATCTTGTCCTATACGAGAGAACGCACTCCTAAAATGAAATAGAATAGATGGATAAATACGATCAGTAACAGCCGTTTAAATGCTCGTAACCATACTCAGGTTAAAAGTGAGTATTTATCCAAACTGAATTATCAAAGATTATGGCACATCAACCTCAGAATCACTCAAATCAGTATTGATTTAGGCAACAGTAATAACACGAAGCATGGAGGCCCATGGCCTAGTGGTTAGAGCAGCGGACTCGCGGTCGAGGGATCGCGGGTTCGAATCTCAGCCCGGAGGATGTGTGTTTTTATGAGTGAAACACCTAAGCTCCATGCGGCTCCGGCAAAAGGTAATGCCGAACCTCTGCTGACTCTTTCATCACACCTTTCTCTCACTCTTTCCTCCTGCATCTTGCAGCTCACCTGCGACGGACCGGCGTCCCCTCCAGGTGGGGAACCTATACGCCAAGAAAACTGGGGAAACCGACCCTATGAGCCAGGCGTAGCTCGAGAAGGAACAAACAACAATAACATGAAGCGGTATTTGAGATGGAAGTACCGTACATATTGGTTTCAACTTTTGGCACAAGGCCAGAAATTTCGGTCGAGGGGATAAGTCGATTACATCGACCCCCAGTGTTTCACTGGTATCTAATTTATCTTCCCCGATAGGATGAAACTCAAAGTTAACCGCGATGGAATTTTAATTCAGAACGTAAAGGCGGACGAAATGCGGCTAAGCATTTTGACCTGTGTACTAACGACTCTGCCAGCTTGCTGTCTTAAGTTTCAGTCATGGCCAAAAATTTGGAACATAGATCTGAAAATTAGAATCTTTATAGTAAATGCTCAAAGTTATATTAAAAGCAAACATTTTGGACTAGAACTACGTTTGTGATTCTGCCATTTTTTAGGTATTTCATCTCTTTACATTCTGAGTTCAAATTCCGCCGAGGTCGATTTTACCTTAAATCCCGAATTGTTGATATTATATTGCTACGTTTCTACTCGGTTTACAATAATCCTTGGTGCTTGCGTTAAATATGAACTACGGTCGTACGGACCCCTATCTTCTTGATACAATTTATCTGGCTTGTTAGAATGAATATGGTTGTTATACACATCCTTGACATTTTAAATCAAGGTTTTACGATTACAAAATATATTGTTTCTTAGGAGCAAATGATTAAGAGAAAGCGGAGATTTTTGCTAATGTATTAAATCTGCAACATAAAACTATTTGCTCCACAGTTATATATAAATGGCAGAGTCATCTTTGGATTTTTGGTCTCCCTGAATTTTGATTAAAGAATTTTGATTCACATACATATGTATGCATTCTTGTATATATGTATGTTTTTATGCATGTATGTACATATGTATACATATGTACGTATATACATACATACATACATACATACACACACACACCACACACACACACAAATATATATATATATATATATATATATATATATATATATTCAATTAGAGGTTAAATTAGCCTTATTAAGGGATGTATCTGCCAATGAATTACTGGTTCAATACCTAATATTTGTTGTGAATAATCTACGATATAAATCCCGTTCTGTCTGTGTGTGTATGTGCGTAAGAAATTATAACGGCCGTGTTTTTCAACTGATTTTCTCGAAACTGGGAACATACATTACTTATGTTCCAGGGATGGTTTTAGACTCTTAAAAGTTTTCATATAATGAGTAACGGGCTCCCTGGTAGCAGAAAGCATCCGTGCCTGGCTTACGTAGATAAGTAAGGTAACTCTTTGCAAAGTAACTTTCAGAAACTGATATTCTCCCTTACATTCATTGGTCAAAAAATTATCCCAATCTCATCAATATATAAAATAGAGATGTGCGTGAATTCGCTTTTCACCTGAAAACGGTTTCCCCAATTGCTTCCATACTTGCGAGCAATAGGATGTCCACTGAAGAACGAAGAGCAGTTGCAACAGTTCAGAGAAGCCACTTCTATGAAGCAAATTATGATCCAGCATTTCATTATGCAGATGACACTAGAGTTTCCATTGGTGCAATGACAACTGAGTGCATACATTGTAAAGCAATGAAGTGACTTGGAGAGACATATGCACTGTGCTGCAGTGGTCGAAAGGTTAAACTCCCTGCAATCCCCCAACCTCCAGACCATTGAAGAAACTTTTGCCATCAATTGACCAAGATTCGAAGCACTTCCAAAGCAAAATTAGACAATACAATACTGCACTACTGATGGCATCATTTGGAGCCACATGAGATTTAACTGAGCCAGGATTCATGCAACCTTTCAAGATCCAAGGTCAGATTTATCATCAGATTGGCGCTCTACTACTTCTGTCAAATGAATCACCAAATTGGCCGTTCATTGTTAATAATCTATACCTATTTTTTGGTTACGAAATAAGCCACACAAAACGTATTTTTGAATTACGTGTATTTACTTTATATGCATATATAAGTTGAAAACTTTCTTTTAACATTTCCCTTAACATCTATGTTCCTTGCTGGCAAGCGTTGGAGAATTATTAATATGGGAGGTTGGTATCTCAGCTACTAGCAGTTGAGACCTGCGTAATCTAGACGGCGTTTTTAAATTTCATTATTCTCTTTAACCCGGGCAACACCGGATATTTCTGCTCGTAATATTTATAAAACAATAGGTTTATATATAAATCGTGGTTTATAATCATTCAAAAGAAAGTAAGAAAATGGAGATCTAGCATTTAAAAATAAATTAACTGCAAATATCAAATATAGTTCCTTACAGCTGTTTCAATAGATTAAATAGTAGTTATTAAAATCATTATTTTAGGCAAAATCTCTTCAGAAATGTAGAAAAAAGATACACCGTTAGGTTTCTAAATGTTGTATTTTAGAATCATCACAGCAGAAATTGTTTTTACCCCTCTGAAGTGATTTTGCCTTATATAATGATTATTTTAATAATTGCTATTTAATCTATTAAGCCTAATTAAAACAGCTGTAAGGGACTATGGTTGATTTCTTAAGCAGATAATAAATTTTTATTAAATGCTATGTCTCTCTTTTCTTATTTTTTTTTAATGATTATAAACCATGATTCATCTATCTATCTATCTATCTATCTATCTATCTATCTATCTATCTATCTATCTATCTATCTATCTATCTATCTATCTATCTATCTATCTATCTCTATATCTATCTATCTATATATAATATATATATATATATATATATATATATATATGGTGTTTATCTACCCCTTATGCAGAGTTCGACTACCTCCTGTCCCTACACCTTAGAACCATCATGGCATCTGACGTGGCTTTTCAAACAAGACAATGTTTTGAAAAGATACTCGCATAGATCGCACATCCGATTTGGACCACCAAGAGCTGCAGATAAGTTGTGATCTTTGTGGATCTTAAAATGTCTTTTGAGGCCTCCGTTAGATTTGCAAATCTTCTGGGATACACTGCATTCAAAGGTCTGCACAGACATATAGGCAGAATAGTTGGTGGAGGTTCATTTTTCATGGGTTCGCAAATGAGATTTGAACCCAGCAAAAGAAAAGCATGGACTGTCAAAAACTGTGCACACAAAAGAGTCATTGTCATTCACCTTCTCGATCGTAACATTCTTCCTTAAATCTCTTTTGTGTCTTACATGCGTTATCCTGGCCTCTTCAAACGCTTTCACCCCACTCCACACTTTTGTTCGCCATTCAGCTCGATCAGAAGCAAGGGTTTTCTATATCTTCTGGATCCATTCCAAGTGACTTCATTGTAATCCTAATGCCGTCCTTAAACCTTTTTAAAGTTTACGCTGGTAGTATTTCCCCTCTGCAAGCTCACCATAAAACAGCTGTTTCGGCGTGCATTCATCAGCCATTCGAACAATATGGCCACACCATCTCATTTAGTTCCTCAAAATCATTGCTTTAATTGAGGTGACGCCTGCAGATGCAAAGACATCTGTGTTTGGAGTAAAAGAACTCTATTTAATGTTTAAAATGCGATGAAGACATTTTTGGTGGAATTGTTGTAACAATTATTTAAAATGCCTTTCATAACAAGTCCATATTTCACAAGAATACAACAGGGATGATATGACAAATGATTTGTAAAGAGCCCGCTTTGTATTCTTATTTACATGTCGCTGGTGCCAAACGCGTAACTCCAAGCCAATAAATGCTTTTGCTGCTCTTTGAATTCGTAGATGTATTTCTGTATCAAGATTCCCATAATTTTGTACAGATCTCCCAAGGTAGATGAAGGATTCAACAACCTCAAGTAATTACCCTTAACAAAACTTTTAGTGGTGTTACAAACAGCACCACACGCAGGTTGATGCATTACAGCTGTTTTTTTTTCATGTTGATGGTCAAGCTAAAATCATCACAATCTGAGTCAAATGCAGATACAAGAGATTGCAGACCTGTTTCAGAATGACTGACAAGATTGTAATCGTCAGCTTATAAAAAGTTCCCTAATGGGTGAAGTAAAAACCTTCGTTTTGAATTTCAGTCTGATCAGATTAAAAAACATTCCCTGTTGTTCGATATTTTATGTAAATACCCTCCTTAGAAAAGCATGTGACACAAAGCATATTGCAAAACGGGTGGGTGCATCAAGGTCTCCTTGCTTTACTCCATTGCCACGGCAAAAGATTCAGAGAGTCTACCACCAAAGTTAACTCTAGCTTTCATATCTTGATGCAAAGCCCTGATCATGTTTATAAACTTTTCTGGGCAACTTATTTTCCTTAGAATTAGCCACAGAGCATTTCGATTAACATTATCGAATGCCTTATTCAAATCAACAAAGCAATGGTATAGAGCAAGATTCTGTTCAATACACTTGCCTTGTAATTGTCTGATAGTAAAGATACAATCAGCTGTGCCCAAAGCGGAACGAAAACCACACTGAGACTTAGACACAATATTTGGAACTATGAAGGTATTTAAACCTTCTAACAAAATGCGGGCAAGTACCTTTTCAACCACAGACAAAAGCAAAATCCCACGAAAATTACCACACAGATCCTTTGGCCCCGATTTATACAAGGAGTCTAAAATAGCATCAATCTAGTCTTGAGGCAATTTCTCAGTTCTCCAACAGTGACAAATTAATATATTTAAGAGTTCAAACATTTTGTTACCTCCATATTTCAAGACTTATTGTTATTCAGCTTATTCACATGCGATGTCTTCTTACTTCTTTACACAAGGTCTTAGTGTTAACTCTGCCGCGTACATCGAGGTCCTGGAATAATTGTTAAGCATAGACAGCGTATGCAATGGAAGGCCATATGTGTTTCAGTAAGGCTCTGCACTATCACACATGGCTCTAGTAACACAGGATGGTTGAAAATTTTCATGATCACATAACCCCTAACATTTGGCCTCCCAATTCCCCAGATCTCAATCCATTGGACTATAAAATGTGGCGCATTGTTGAGAGAGAAGTGAATGAACATGCCCATAACACCAAAGATTCTTTGAAAGCTACCATAGTCAGAGCAATGTCCAAAATGAACCAGGGCCACTTGATTTGAGTATGGAGATGATTTAGATCTCATATAGAAGCAGTTGTTGAACCTGAAGGTGGCTTTATTGAACAACATTACAGAAAAGAAGGTTTATTTTTATCCTCATAGCATTTTTGATAAATAAAGTTATTACCTGTTATTATATATCTGTATTTTTATAAATGTAAATCTGTCCTCAAATATCTTTGCACTCTGTATATATGTACATACATATATATATGCGCGCGCAAGCCAAGCCCTTGTTATAATTATATATACATGCATTATATATATATATATATTATATATATATATATATATATATATATAGAGAGAGAGAGAGGAGAGAGAGAGAGAGATAGTGATTGATAAGGATAAAGAGATAGATAGATAGACATATAGATCATAAAGGGATAAAAGTACGTTCTCGAACCACAGGCTTATGAGGCCGGATTTCCATATGCTATGGCGAAAAAGGAAGGTAATCAGTATCAAGATTATTCGCTTTTCTGTTGGGTGTACAGGAGCAACAAGCAATGAAGTGTTTTGTTCAAGAAGACAACGCATCGCTTGGTCCAGGAATCGAAACCACACACACACACACGCACACGCATATATGATGATAGATAAATAGATATGCAGAGAGAGAGAGAGAGAGAGAGATAGTGATTGATAAGGATAAAGAGATAGATAGATAGACATATAGATCATAAAGGGATAAAAGTACGTTCTCGAACCACAGGCTTATGAGGCCGGATTTCCATATGCTATGGCGAAAAAGGAAGGTAATCAGTATCAAGATTATTCGCTTTTCTGTTGGGTGTACAGGAGCAACAAGCAATGAAGTGTTTTGTTCAAGAAGACAACGCATCGCTTGGTCCAGGAATCGAAACCACACACACACACACGCACACGCATATATGATGATAGATAAATAGATATGCAGAGAGAGAGAGAGAGAGAGAGAGAGAAGAGAGAGAGAGAGAAAGAAAGGAAGAGAGAAAGAGAGCGAGGAAGACGGAGAAAGTGAGTGAGAGAAACAGACTAATAAAGAGAGAGAGTGTGAGAGAGAAATACAGAGACAGACAGAGAAGAGAGAAAGAGAGAGAAAGAAAGGGAGAAAGAAATAGAGAAAGAGAGAGAGAAAGAAAGAGAGAGAGGAAGAGAGAGAAAGCGAGAAAGAGAAGCAGACTAATAAAAAGAGAGAGAGAGAAGTGGAAGGGCAGGTAACAAGTACTGAGATGGAATAAACAGAGAACGACACACAAGCATACACACACATATATACATACACGCTTAACCACACACACACACACACACACACACGCACGCACACACACACACACACACACATACACACACATATATATATATATATATATACACATACACGCTTAACCAGAGGTATATAGACAGAAATGAAGAAATAGTCAGAAAACCAAACGGATAGACAAACAGACAGACAGGCAAAAGCAGAGACAGTTTGATTAATTGTCTTATTCTTAGTGTCAATGGAAATCCAGACATTCTTCAAAATACGATCAATGTTTAGATACAAGTACATTAGAGGAACAAGTTTAATAAGATATTTTCGATTTAATTTCGTTCTATAGATAAATAGGAGCAGGCATGGCTGTGTGATAAAGAAGCTCACTTGAAAACTACGAGGTTTTAGGTTCAGTTCTACAGCGCAGAACTTCGAGTACGTGTCTTCTATAATGGCCTTCGATAAACCAATGCCATATTGTTTTATCAGTGAATATGGTAGACAGAGACTGAGTGTAACCCGTAGTGCATATATACAGGGTGTCCCAAAAAAATGTATACACACCTTAAATAATTGTAGATTTGGGGTTTATTATAATTCGAATAATTTTCAACATGTAAAAGAATTTACAAATATCATTCTATTGTCTTGTTATCGCATGTTCTCAAACTGATGTCCGTTCTGCTCCAGACACTGCTGACAACGCGAAGCGATGGAATGGCACACATCATGGAACAATTCCCTTGGGATATTCGTACATTCATGTTCAATGGTTGCCCTCAATTGAACGACTGTTGCAGGTTTCTGTGCGTAGACTTTGTCCTTTAGGTATCCCCATAAAAAGAAGTCTAGTGGTGTGAGGTCTGGTGAACGTGGAGGGTATTCGACAAAACCTCTCCGTCCAATCCACCTGTTTGGCAAGATCCCATCAAGAAAGGATCTAACATCGCGATGGTAGTGTAGAATTGCCCCATCTTGCTGGAAATAAAACTCTTCCTGTTCAAAGTCCTCTCTAATGTTTGGCATGACAGACTGTTGCAGCAAGTGTATACATTTTTTTGGGACACCCTGTATATATATATATATATATATATATATATTATTACGGAGATGCATTTGCATAGCAAGTGACCTGATCTGATGCCGTCGTGTGCTGAAACAATTGTATGTATGTATATATATATATATAATATATATATATATATATATATACACTACATATGTGAGAAATTTTGTTTGTGGATATGTTTGTTTGCCGAGTTGTTAGCCAACTCCTCCTACATCATTTTATCGATTTTGATGAAACTTGACACGTGAAGAGTACTTATGTCTGAAAACTTCATGGCATACTCAGATTGTTGAAAAACTCGATAATAGGGCCCCGGGAAGGGATCCTTATATGGAACTGATATATTTTATTTTAACAGCCAAAGAAAATAACCCATTATATATATATGTGAGTGTGTTTGTATGTACGTATCAAAACAAGAGACTGGAAATTTTTTTGTATTATTCATTGGCCATTACAGGTGTTTCATTCGCAAATAGAAGTTACAACATTGTACATATAGTAGGAAGCGTATAACCAAGTAGCACATAATATACGTACTATGCATGTATGTATATATGTATGTA
>NC_043006.1:66453970-66473179 GCF_006345805.1 Octopus sinensis
CGTCGCACAGTACTCAATATCGTGAGTTCGTTGATTGAAGATATTGTGTCTAGCGGGGATTTGTATTGTTTGTCAAGTCACAAGGCCTTCAGACAGACAGGACTTTACGCGATGTTAGGGGCACGAACACATACACACACACGCACACACACACACACACTCACACACACACACACACACACACACTCACACAGACACACACACACGCACACACACACACACACTTATATATATATATATGACGGGCTTCTTTCAGTTGCCGTCTACCAAATCCACGCACAAGGCTTTGGTCGGCTCGAGGATATAGTAGAAGACACTTGCCTAAGGTGCCACTCAGTGGTATTGAGCACGAACCCATGTGGTTGGTAAGCAAGCTACTTACCGCACAGCTACTACTACGCCATATTTATTTATATGAACTTGGAAACTAATTGTCATCCTCAGGCCCCACTATCACACTTGTTTTTCATGTATTTTCTTACGGTATTGTTTCATTTTCTGTTTCCCTCCTTCTCTCTCCCTCTGTCTCTCTGTCCCTCCTTTTATCTTTCCTACTCCCCTTCCTTCTCCCACTATCACTATCTCTCCCTATTTCTCTGTCTGTCTGTCTGTCTCTCTCCTGTCATCTCCTGTCTCCTGTCCTCCATTTCTTCATCAAGTCCGTCGTCGCTTTCTCTCCTTCTCGCCAACTTTATCCCCTCGTCTTATCGTTATACTCTCTGCCTGTCTGTCTGTCTGTCTGTCTGCCTGCCTGCCTGTCTGTCTGTCTGTCTGTCTGTCTGCCTGTTTGTCTGCCTGCCTGCCTGTCTGTCTGTCGGTCTGTCTGCCTGCCTGTCAGCCTGTCTGTCTGCCTGTCTGTCTGCCTGTCTGTCTCATGCCTGTCTGTCTGTCTGTCTGTCTGTCTGTCTAACTTTCTGGCTGTCTCTCTTTCTCTGCCTGCCTGTCTGTCTAATTCTCTCTCTCCGTTTGTTTGGCTATGTGTACGTCTGTATATCCATCTCTCTCTCTCTTCATCCGTCTCTCCTTCTCTCAGTGTCACCCTCAATTTCCCGTTCTCCATTTTTTCATCAATTCCGCCGCTCCTCCCTCTTTGTTCCTCTCTTTCTCCCCGTCTCTCTCAGTCTCCATTTCTCTCTCCAGTTCTCTCTCTCTCTCCCCCTCTCTATCCTTATCCTACACATACATTCCATCCACTCTCTCACACCACTTCCATCGTCTTCAGTTTCATCACTTTGCGTCTTCATGACTATTGCATCTCTCCCTCCTCATGCTCCACCCTCCCTTCTATTTCTCTATCTCTCTCACTCTGTCGTCTTGTATCTCTCTCTCTCTCACCTCTTCCTAGCTCTACCTCCTCCCTTCTCTCTCAGTCTCTTTTCCCATCTCCCTCAGTCTCTGTCGCTCTCTCAGTATCTCTTCCTCCAAACCTATCTCTTTCTCTCTGCCCCCCTTTAATTGTCTGTCTCTATCTTTCGCCTACCGTCACACTCTCCCTTCGTGGATCTCACTCTTTCTCCCAGTTTTCTCTTCGTCTTAAAGCTTCTCTCGCTTCTTGTTTCATACCCCCTCCTTCTCTCCCTGTCGCTCTCCCTCTCTCCCAGTCTTTCTTCCCTCGCTTCATCTTTCCTACTCTCCTTCCTCCTCCCACTATCACTATCTCTCTCCATTTTTCTGCCCTTCTCTTCTTCTCTTATACTCCCCCTCCTTCCCTCTCTGTCACTCTTACTCCTCCCCAGAGTCTCTGTCTCGCATGCGATGTCTACTGTGTTCAAATCACGCCGCCATTGAAGGTAAGGAGGCGTCAGACAGACGGTCTTAAATGAGATTAACGCCAAAGTTGAAAAAGCACGAGATTAGCGGATTGAATTTAGGATGGGCGGTAGATGGGGGTTCGGGTGAGGTGGGTGGCATCGTGTCGGTAGGGGTAGGAGTGATAATGATGGCGGGGAGGTCTTTTGCTATTTAGAATTTCTGATACTTGTCTCACTTTGTCTCACTTTCAGCAAAAAAGTGCCACATTTTGAATTCCTAAGAGAAAGAAAGAAAGAACGAGTGGGAGAGAGAAAGCGAGAGAGAGAGAGAAAGAGGAGGAGGAGAAACAGGGTAAGAGAGAGAAGAGTGAGTTGTAGTAATAGTAAGAGAACAGACAGTGAAAGTTAAAGGAAGAGGAAACAGAAAGACAACCGAAGAAAATACGAGTCAATTAGGAGTTTACAGAGAAGAGAGAGAGAGGAGCAGAGGGAATGAGAATGGGCATGGAAGAGGAGGGGGAAAAAGAGAGATAGAGAACTAGAGTGAGAGAGAGAGAGATAGAGAGTGAGAGTATGTGTCTGATAGAGAAAGAGTATGCGCGTGAGTGTGAAAGATAGACATTGCGTGTGTGCGTGTGTGTGTGTGTGAAAGAAGATAATGTGCGTGTGTGAAAAAGAGGACGTGAAAGAGAGAATGTGCGTGTGTCAGTTTGTGTGTATGTGTACGCGAGAAAGAGAGGGGGAAGAGAGATAGAGAGATAGAGAGTAAGAGCATGTGTCTGATAGAGAAAAGGTATGCGAGCGTGTGTGAAAGATAGACATTGCGTGTGTATGTGTGTGTGTGTGTGTGTGTGTGTGTGTGTGCGTGTGTTTGAAAGAAGAGAATATGCGTATAGGAAAAAGAGGACGTGAAAGAGAGAATGTGTGTGTGTGTGTGTGTGTGTATGTGTGTGTGTGTGTCTATTTGTGTCTGGTTGTACGCGAGAAAGAAAGGGCGAGAGAGAGAAAGTGAGTGATTGAGAGAGACAAACAGACAGAAAGAGGAAGAGAGAGAGAGAGAGAGTGTGAGAGAGAGAGAGAGAGAGAGAGTAGCTAGAGGTTACCCTTTGTGACTGATCATCTTATAAAAATAAAATAGCCAAAGAGTTTGAATCAGTGAACAGATTGAGTTGAAGAATGATCACATCATGCAATCTTTTGTGTTTGTATTAATTTTCCCCTCTGACGAAGGTTCCAGACCAATCTAGTAATCTGTAGTGAATTCTTACCACACGCACCATTATTCATTCATACATCATCAGTCTCGAAATTTTCAATCTGATACTTACCGACATCTGCCAATTTCATTTCTCGCGTTTCTTCAACACTTCCATTAATATTTTTTTTCACAAAAAAAAAAGCCGTAAATAAACCGATCAGAAAGTAATAACATCAACAATAACAACAACAAGAACAACTTAAATTAACTAAATTAACTGAATTAATGTCCTTTCGCTGACATGCATCCAAATTGCTACTCGTAAATTTTATAAAAAGGGGAAAAAAAACCCTTAATAATGTATGAAATATTAATGAGCAGCACAGAATGTCGCATTATAAGCGGAAGAATTACATTGCTGTCGTTATTTGGCAAAATATCAAACTTCACGAAAAGACAAAAGCTTAAAAGTCCTCAGATAAGCAAAATCTGTGTAACCATGATCTTCATTACCATCGATATCATCATGTTACGTCATTATTTTTAGAGCCATCTAGGGCATTAATGATAATAAATGAAGGCGGCGAGCTGGCAGAAACGTTAGCACGCTGGGCGAAATGCGTAACCGTATTTCGTCTGCCGTTACGTTCTGAGTTCCTATTCCGCCGAGGCCGACTTTGCCTTTCATCCTTTCGGGGTCAATTAAATAAATACCAGTTGTGCACTGGGGTCGATATAATCGACTTAATCCGTTTGTCTGTCCTTGTTTGTCCCCAGTATGTTGAGCCCCTTATGGGCAATAAAGAAATAAATAATAATATATGCCCTGATCTAATAACAATGCCTCGATGCAATTATAAATGCTCCAATGAAAAACCAAACAGTGGCTTTCATGGTTTCTGATCTTAACTGATTGGAAGTGTCATCATGTACGTTTTGTTTTGGTATAAAAGATGGACTACAGCAAATATTCTGTTCAATTGCAATGATTTGCTTGTCAGTTGTTTGACTCTAACGAGTTGAGTATGCCCCTTGGTGGTTGACGATATGTGCATTTCTGATCACGAACAAAAGTAGTGGGGGAGCACCACAGCCATGCCCTGATGCAGTTCCAGGTAGTGACTCTCATGGCTTCTGATCTAAACTAATTGGAAGTGTTATCATGTACATTGCTTTGTCTTGGTATATAAAATGACCTACAGCAAATATTCTGCTCAAAACCACAGATTTGATTGTCAGTTGCTTGACCTGAATCAGTTGAGAATATCCCTTAATGGCTGACGATATGTAGATTTTTTTATTATGAGCAGAAGTAGGGGAAGCATGAGTTTGGAGGGATTCCTTGGGGTTTGAATAATTCATCCATGGAGACATGGACGTTTCGTTAATCATCCTTAAACAATCTTTATCCAGGGACCTTTTGAGTGAGTTGGCTACTCAACCTACAAAATTTGTGGTGTCTAGAGCTACAGGATCATGCAATAATATTTTCTACTCTGGAAGGCGGTTTCCCGGTTTCCTTGGCATTTAGGTTCCCCATTTAGACGGGATGCCGGTCCGGCGAGGGTGAGCTGCAAGATGCAGGAGGAAAGAGTGAGAGAAAGTCATGGCGAAAGAGTCAGCAGAAGTTCGCCATTACCTTCTGACGGAGCTGCGTGGAGCTTAAGTGATTTGCTCATAAACACACACATCACCCAGTCTGAGATTCGAACCCGCGATCCCTCGTCCGCGAGTCCGCTGCTCTAACAACTAGGCCATATGCCTCCAGAAATTGTTGTGGATAAACTAAAAGTCGCAGGTGTGACTGTGTGGCAAGAAGCTAGCTTCCCAACCACATGGTTTCGGTTTTAGCCCCACTTCTTGGCGACTTGGGCAGGTTTCTTTTACAATAGCCTCGGGCCGACCAAAGGCTTGTGGGTGGATTTGATACACGGAAACTGAAAAGAAGCCTCTTGTATTTGTATATATATATATGTGTGTATGCGTGTGTATTTGTGCTTGTGCTTGTCCCCCCAACACCGGTTGACAACCGGTGTTGGTGTGTTTCTGACCGCGTAACTTAGCGGTTCGGCAAAAGAACTGATAGAATAAGTACCAGGCTTTTAAAAAAATTACTACCGGGGGTCAATTCATTCAACTAAAAATTCTTCAATACTGTTCCCCAGCATGGCCGCAGTCTAATAGCTGACACTCTTAGCAACATGGTGGTTGAGTTGCTACGAATTTATTTATGATCTCATTTTACTAAAAACGGAGGTAACATCGTTAACAATTAAGGTACAAGAAAACCTGTCCTGGGAACATATCCAATACGAAGGTGTTCCTGGCCTTGGATAAAAGAAAATACAAGAGGATAAGTCAGCTATGATTCTATTCAACATGTACATTATTTACATTTGACAGATATTTGTCCTCATCTTGTTTGTTGTTAGCACAGCGTTTCGGCTGATATACCCTCCAACCTTCATCAGGTGTCTTGGGGAAATTTTGAACTTGTGTTCTCATTCCTAAGGTATTTTTTGATGTTGTTGTTGTTGTTGTTATTATCATCATCATCATCATCATCATCATTATTATTATTATTATTATTATTATTATTATTATTATTATTATTATTATTATTATTATTATTATTATTATTCAGTAGTTTTATTTTTATAGCGTGCTTTCACTTCACTATCGAGCGCAGCTCTGTGTGCCTTAAGTATGTGCTGTGATTTGTTGTGATGCTCCGATGGTTATTGTATGGAAAGTGTTCTGCGTAGGATGTGTGCAGTGCCTAGTAGTGCAATTTTCTGTATGTTATATGTGTTTGTAAGTCCTGGTGTTTTTGTTATGTATTTGTCTGAATATTTTTTTATCATGCCTAATGCACCTACTATGATAGGAATTGTTTCTGTTTTTAGATTCCACATTCTGGTTACCTCTATTTCCAGGTCTTTGTATTTTGAGAGTTTCTCCATTTCTTTTAGAGATACGTTGTCATCTGCCGGTATTGATACATCAATTAGAAAGCATTTTTTTTCTTCATGACCTCTGACAACTACATCTGGTCTGTTGGCCTTAATTTCTCTCTCTGTGTGTATCGGCATATCCCAGAGTATGGTTGCTTTCTCGTTTTCTGTGACATTTTTTGGTGTGTGCCTATACCATCTTTTTTCTGTTGTTATTCCATAATGTTGGCCTAGCTTCCAGTGTATGAAGGTTTCAACTCTGTCATGTCTGTGAATATATTCCTTCTTAGCCAGGACTGGGCAGCTAGAGATAATATGATTTATTGTTTCTTGTCCATCTCCACATATTCTGCAGTTACTTGTTATATTTCTTTTCATTACATGTTTTTGGTAATTTCTGGTGGGGAGGCTTTGGTCTTGTGCTGCAATTAAAAATCCCTCTGTCTCTGCTTTGAGTCCTGAGCTTCTCAACCATTGCTGGGATTTTTCTTTGTCTATTTCTTTTGCGTTTAGTTTAGTCCAGTATTTACCATGAAGGGGCTTTTCTTGCCATCGTTTTATCATGGTTCTTTGCTGTTCTATTTTTAGTTTGGATTTCATTTGTTTTATAGCTTTTGTTGTTTCTTCATCACCTTCTTCTTCTTCTTCTTCTTCTTCTTCTTCTTCTTCTTCTTCTTCTTCTTCTTCTTCTTCTTCTTCTTCTTCTTCTTCTTCTTCTCTTCTTCTTCTCTTCTTCATATTTATTAGGTGGTATGATTTCTTGTTTGTATTTGTCAGCTTCCTTAAATACTGAGAACAGTTTTTGTTTTGCTCGTGTTTTGCCGCTATCTGGATCAGTTTTCCTTCCTTCTGAAGTAGATATTTTCGCAGTCCTATGGTGGTTATTTTATAGTAGTTTTCCAGCTGTATAAGGCCTCTACCACCTTCTATACGTTGTATATATAGTCTTTCTATGTCAGATTTTGGGTGATGCATCCTAGATCCTGTCATTATTTTTCTTGATTTCCTATCTATTTTGGTCAGTTCATTTAGTGTCCAGTTAAGGATATTGTAGCTGTAACTTATAACTGGGACAGCTAAAGTGTTAATACCTATTATCTTGCTTTTAGCATTGAGCTCTGTTTTTAGTATTGATCTAACTCGTCTATAATATTCTTTTTTTATTTTCTCTTCCATTTGTGTGTGTGTTGTGTCTTATCTAGTTCATGGATTCCTAAGTATTTGTAAGTTTGGCTTTGGTCTAATTCTTTTATTTCATTGGTTTTATCTAGTGTGATGTTGCTACTCTTAACTAGTTTTCCTCTTTTCATGGTTACTTTGGCGCATTTTTCTAATCCAAATTTCATATCTATTTCTTTGGTAAATCCATGAACTGTCTTTGATAGTGTTTCCAGCTGTTTGTCATTTGCAGCGTATAGTTTTAGGTCATCCATATATAAAAGGTGGCTGATCGTTTTGCCGTAACATTTATATCCGCATCCAGTTCTATTTAGCATATCAGCTAGAGGTGACAGTGCCAAGCAGAAAAGGAGTGGAGAGAGCGTGTCTCCCTGGAATATTCCTCTTCTAATGGGGATGGCTTTGGTTTTCATGAGTCCCTCTTTTGTTTGGAGTGTAGCACTGTTTGCCATTTATTCATAGAGTGCCCTATGAATTTTATGATTGTTGGTGCTACTTTGTTAATGGCTAGTGTTTCGAGGATCCATGCGTGGGGGATGCTATCAAACGCCTTTTTGTAGTCGATCCAGGCCATACTGAGGCCTTTCTTCTTTCTGTGGCCGTCTTCAGTTATGGCTTTATTAATCATTAGTTGATCTTTACAGCCATATGAGCCTTTGCGGCATCCTTTCTGCTCTTCTGGAAACGGGTTGTTTTCGTCCAGGTGCTTGTTCAACCTTTGCGATATCACTGCAGTAAATGCCTTGTACATTGTAGGGAGACAGGTTATTGGTCTGTAGTTTTCTGGCTTTGCTGTCTCATTTGATTTGGGAATTAAGATGGTTTTCCCCTTCGTGAGCCATTCAGGCATTGTCTCTGGCTTTGCTAGTATGTTGTTAAAGTTTTCAGCCAGCTTTTTGGGCATTCCTGTTAGATATTTCAACCAGAAGTTGGGGATCTTGTCATGCCCAGGTGCCTTCCAGTTGCTTAGTCGTTGCAGTGCCTGGGTGACCTCTTCAGTTGTTATGAGGGTCCAAAGTTGCTCAGATGCTTAGTTTGTTGTTTTAATACTCCTTTTTTTTGGTTGTTCGTTCGCCGACCATATTTCTCTCCAAAATTCTTCCACTTCTGCCGTTGGTGCTGCAGTGATTTCTATTTTATTTTTGCCAAGTTCTTGGTAGAACTTTTTGGGGTTGGAGTTGAACTTTTTGTTTTGTTCAAAGAAGCGCTGGCGTTTCTCGTACCGGAGGATCCTTTGTGCTTTGGCAAGGATATCTTGCGTCAGCTTTTCTTTTATCTCAGGTAAATCTTTTTCTGTGATGTTATATTTGCGGAGTATTATTGTTTTCTTTTTGTTGCTCAGTAGCGTTGATTGTCTACTGATTTCATTAAGAATCGACAGATCTTTTCTCATTTTTTGTATTTTGTTTTGGATGTTATTTATCCACAGGGTTTGTTTGGGTGGTGGTACTCCTGTTTGGATGGGTTTGAGTGAGAATCCAGATTCTTTTGTGGCTGCAGTGGCTGCTGCGTATACTAAGTCATTTAGCTCAGTGATATCGCTTTTTGTTTCAGTGGCTATTAGTTCCGTGACGGCTAGGTTTATGCTGTTTATAATTGGTGTTGTTGTTTCGTCTATTTTGATTTTTGGGAGGTATGGTCGGTGGTCCATTTTGAGCTCTGTGGTTTTCAGTTCTTTGATTATTTTATTTTTTATATTATCATAATCATTAGGCTCCCCTTCATCGTTTCCAGGTTTTACATTTGTGTCACTTTTTTTCACGTTCGTATGTTTGTTTGCCGTGTTTTGGCTTGCTGTTTGTCGTGTATTATTATGCATTTTTACGGTCTGGGTTTGTTGTTTTTTGTTTACATCGTGTTTGTTGGGAATGTTACGTTTGTCTTCGTGTTTTACTGTTTCAGTGTTTATATTATTGGGCATTGTTGTGTGGCTTCTATCTACATTTTCCTGATATACTTTTTCTTTTCGATGTTCTATTTCTATTTCTGATATTTTTTTGCGTTGGGAATGTATCTTCGTACGTTAGCTAGTTTATTAGGGTTCATTGTTGTATCCAAGTCTATATTTATATTATTTTCCTTCCATATTTTATATGTATGCGTTGTTGTGTTTTCATTTTTTGGGTAGAGTACTGCTGTGAAGTATGCGTGTAGGATAGAAATGTATTCCTCACGTGTCCATTTATGTCTTTTGGGTTTTATTTGCGGGACATGAGGAACAACGTCCGGCCCATTATTTTGACGGTCGTCATTTTCGTAGGGTACCGGTCCGTTCATTTCTGTTGTCACATTGTTTTGCACGTGTAGTTTTTCGTACATTTTGTGTCGTAAGTTTAAAGTACGTACCTCCCGATTGTTATTCTTGGGTTAAATAATATCGGTGGTATTTAATTTCTTCGTAGTTCCTTTGTACATGGTGTTTGGGGTCGGGGATGACCTGGTGTTGTTGGATCGTAATGTTTCACGCATGTTTACATGTGTTGCGTTAGAGGTGTAGATGATATCGAGTCAAAATACATCATTTCGTTTCGAAAATAGTAATAAATTTCAATGAGTATTACTTACTCCAATCCTTTGTTAGTAAATCTTTGGCTCCATACGATGTCCTTGTTTTCGATGTTTGTGGATAGATTTCGGAGCTCTGTTTTATCGTTCTTACATCTTAAACGTCCCCGGTGTTCTTCTTCTTCTTCTTCTTCTTCTTCTTCTTCTTCTTCTTCTTCTTCTTCTTCTTCTTCTTCTTCTTCTTCTTCTTCTTCTTCTTCTTCTTCTTCTTCTTCTTATTTTTTTGTCTTCTTTCAAATTGCTTCCATTTCTTGCCGAGTGTCTTCCCGACTCCTAGGGCAAAGAAAGGAGTCGGGAAGACACTCGGCAAGAAATGGAAGCAAATTTGAAAGAAGAAAAAAAAAATATTATTATTATTATTATTATTATTATTATTGTTATTATTCAGGTCCCTGAATGTAGAACAGTCTATTCAACATATTTCCCTCCTAGATTCACACACTTATTACAGCGGTCCTTCAGTTTTTCTAAGACCTGTGTAAGACCTCTGAAGGTTGGGCCTCCCACCAGGCTTTTCGTGATACCTTTAAACATAGGAACGTTCAGCATCCCTACGTAAGTGTGAGATTTATTTATGGTTTTTGTATCAAAATTGTTTATAACAAGAGAGAAATAAAACCTCATTCGGGATATCGTTAAATGGTAATCTGCAGGATACGAGAAAGGGTGAAATAATTGTCATTCTCGTGCCCACAGAACTGAAATACCATTTTTATGGAGACATTCGAATTATTACAAATGGTAGACAGATCTTTCTCAAATTATATTATAACGTCTTCAAAAAATCATGTTACACAATGTGACTCAACAGTCACACTTGAATTAGGAAGACGGTCATTACTGGAAGGACTTTGATGAAATGTCTTCATCAAGTGGTGACTTCAGGATGAACAACAACAACAACAACAACAACAGCAGCAGTAGCGGCAGCAGCAGCTGAACTTAACGTTAAAAAACACGTGGAAAATAGAAAGATGTTACTTAGCCTTTCGAACCGCTAGAAATAACAGTTAAAATCCCTCGAAGCACATGCAAACGTCTTTATAAACCACGATACATTAGGGTGTTATAATCTCGAGTGCAACATTCTGGAACAAAAAAAAATGTCTGCGGGATGTTTATTTGGATAATTTTGGAAGCTATTTCAGCAATGACCATGCATTTTTTATACAATGGGTATCAACTTGTCTAATCCTCAACAGAAACATCATCATCATCATCACCACCACCACAACCAACAACAAGAACAGCAACAACCATAGCAACTGTCCGTAACCAGTTAATAATAAGTTGTTAGTTATTCAGTGAAAAAAAAGAAAAAGAAAGAAGCAGAGACTGGGAAATTTGATGTAGTTTCCTTTGGCAAAAAAATGAATCGGCGAAATTGTTTTGTTCGAAACATAAATATTGCCGTTTTTTCCACCACATGCGGCCGACATATTGAGTTCTCGTGGTATTAGTTATTCTGGCAAAATTCACGGAAATTTCGTTGAAAGAAATTCGAATTTCAGACAAACACGCAAGGTGCAATATTTTTGTGTCATTTTGCGTGACTAAATTTTTCGCAAAGCTTGCAATGAAATGAAGGCCAAAGAAACTGCATTATTAGACACCATTATGTTGTGCTAAATTATATTAGAAGCCATTATACAATGTTAGAAATTACTATTAGCATCGACATCATCAGAATTATTATTATTAGTCAGATTTTCATTGCGTGTTTTCACTGCAATACCGAGCACAGCTCTGTGTGCCTTGGGTATCAGCGATGCATTGTTTGTTAAGCTTTTATTTTCTGTTGTATAGAATGTCCCTCATTATTATTATTATTATTATTATTATTATTATTATTATTTTATTATTATTATTATTATTATTATCATCATCATCATCATAAGGGTGGAGAACTGACAGAATCAGTCATATGTCAGACAAAATGCTTAGCGGCATTTCGTCCGTCCTTACGTACGGAGCGCAAATTTTTCCGACATCGAGTGTGCCTATTATCGTTTCGGGATCGATAAATTAAATGCCAGATAATTTTTGTTACAAATATTATTGTTACTATTAATATTATCATCATTATCACCACCATCAACACATCATCATCATCATCATCATCATCATCATCATCATCACATCATCATCATCATCATAATTGTTATTATTATTATTATTATTATTATTATTATTATTATTATTATTATTATTATTATTGTTACCATTATTATTATTACTATTATTGTTATTGTTACTATTATTCTTACTATTATCATCCTCATCATCCTCATCATTATTATCATTATCATTATTATTATCATTATCATTATCATTATTATTATCATCATCATCATCATCGTCATCATGATTATTATTATAATTATTATTATTATTGTTATGATTATTATTATTATTTTTATGATGATGATGATGATGATGATGATGATCATCATCATCATCGTCATTATTATTATTATCATCATTCTATGTTTGACTTTTGCTTTACATTTGCACAAGCTGGCTCCAAGTCTCACCCAGAGACCTCAAGAGACAACAAGTTGGAAGTTCATGCTGGTGTTATGCCTAGGGTGCCATATATTTGGTTTTGTACTTAGTGTTGTACTAGTGAATGCCTAAAAAACCGTACGAAAATTATGTTTGTTTTAAAACTTGAGATTACAAAGAAAGTATTTTGCGTAGGATATGAGCAGTTACCATGAGCACTATCTTTTGAATTTTTGCCATTTTTGGGTTTCCTGATATCTGAATCAGGTAGCAATCAATCCCTTTTGCTATTATTCCCAGGGCACCTATGACAACAGGTATTGTTTTAGTCTTCAGGTTCCACATTTTGCTGATTTCTATTTCCAGATCTTTATATTTGCTCAGTTTCTGGTAGGTCTTGACAGATACGTTTATATCGATTGGGACAGTCATATCAATGAGGAGGCATGATTTTTGTCTGAAGTCGTTTACTATGATGTCTGGCCTATTCACGTCTATCTTTCTGTCAGTTTGAATGGTGAAGTTCCAGAGGAGTGAGATGTGGTCATTTTCAAGCACTGGAGGTAGTTTGTGTTCCCACCAGTTTTTATCATGGGGCAAGTCCAGGCTTCTGCAAATTACCCAGTGAATATGTGCAGCTCTAACATGCCTGTTGAGATACTCTGTAGGCGCAAGAAGACTGCACTTGGAGACAACATGATCAATGGTTTCATTTTGTTGTTGACATACATGACATGTTGGGCTACTGCCGTTCTTTAGTATGTTGGCCTGGTAGTTCCTTGTAAGTAGGCATTGATCTTGAGCTGCTATGATAAACCCTTCTGTTTCAGATTTGAAGCCAGAGGCCATTAGCCATTGATAGGTCAGGGCTTTGTCAACATCTGCATTATTCACTCTCTTTGGGTATTTGCCATTGAGAAATTTTTCTTGCCAGTTATCATTCAGAATATCTAAGGCAGCAGTTTTAGCACGGCTTTTCATGCGCTTAGCTTTTTCTGTGCTTGTTTCTTGTGTGTTTAAGTCCGGAATTTGTTGTATTTGGAATTCACTTAGATATTCCTTTGCCTGTTTTGTTACTGAGTATGATGCTTTCTTGTTTTCATGTTTTGAGACAAGTTTTAACATCCAGTCCTCAGAGTTTTTCAGGTAGGTGTCTAGGCCAATTGTAGCAACCTTCATTGTTATTGCCAGTTGTAAAAGCCCACGGCCTCCCTCTTTTCTTGGTAGATAATTATTATTATTATTATTATTATTATTATTATCATTATTATTATTATTATTATTATTATTATTATTATTATTATTATTATTGCTTTTTTTTTCTTCTTTCAAATTTGCTTCCATTTCTTGCCGAGTGTCTTCCCGACTCCTAGGGCAAAGAAACTCATAGTATACATTGGTAGGCCATTAAACCAAACTCAATAGTTCGTTCACTTTTTTAATTTAATTTTTTTTTTAATTTTAAATTAAAAAAAATTATTATTATTATTATTATTATTATTATTATTATTATTATTTTATTATTATTATTATTATTATTATTATTATTATTATCATTATTATTTTGTGAAAACTCACAGCTTATTCTGCCGGGTGTGATGGAAAGCGTCAGCTCTCCACAGCCAGCAGACTAAGGTGACGCTTGTTTTGTGTTCATGATTCAAGGATCCTGCGAAGAATTCTTGCAGTTCCAGCTAATGCTAATTTTATAGGTGTTCTAACTTCACACTTGAACCGATCTTTTTCAGCCATGTTGGTAGTTGAGTGTTGATACTTCCAAGTGCACCAGTTAGTATTGGTATCATGTCTAGTCTCAATCGCATTGATCCTGTTCTCTGGGCATGCTATGTCGATTATCATGCATGTTCTTTCTATTTTATTCACCACAACAATTTCCAGTTTCCGAAGTCTGGTCAGGTGATCGCACTGGATTATTGCATCCCAAGGATTTTGCAGTTCTCATTCACGGTGACCCCTTCTGGGGTTTGCTCATACCACGTCTTTGCTCTTTGTAGAACGTGATTTCCACAGAACCCCCAGTGGATCATTCTTTCCACAATGTCATAGCGACTTTATTATTATTATTATTATTATTATTATATTATTATTATTATTATTATTATTATTATTGAGTAAGAGAGCAGTGCATGCCACCAAAGTGACACTAGGGTAAAATAAGCGAAGCCCAGTATACCCATCATAACTACCCGTCTGATAAGGGTACACTAGGCACATGCATCACAGACCTATGTGTGTGACATGGTGATCTCATATCAAGATAAACAGCGCATGACCTTGCAGGGGGGGCCAGTTAGTATTTTCTTCTGGTCGAGTAACCCATCCTACTCAAAAGGTCCTTGAATAAGGGTTGTGTAAGGATGTTGAACGAAACATCCATGTTTCCAGAGGTGAATTAATCAAATCCCAAAGAATTCATTTCAACACAAGGCTATGATGCTCCCCCACTACTTCTGCTCGTGATCAGAGATGCACATATCATCAGCCACTAAGGAACATGCTCAACTGGTTAAGGTCAAACAACTGACAAGCAAATCTGTGGTACTGAGCAGACTATTTGCCGTAGCCCATCTTTTATACCAAGACAAAACAATGTACATGATAACACTTCCAATTCGTTAAGACCAGTTATTATTATTATCATCATCATCATCATCATCATCATCATTATTATAAGGACGGCGCTGTGGCAGAAACACTATTATGATGGACAACATGCTCTTCCAGTATCTCTTTTGACCTTTTACGTTGTGAGCTGAAATTCCGTTGAAGTCGCCCTTGCATTTCATCATTTCGGGTCGATAAAATAAGTACCAGTTGTGCACTGGTGTTGATGTGACAGACTCCCCAACCCGATATTTCAGGTCATGTGTCCAAAGCAGAAAGAGTTAGCACTATCTTCTACGTCTTTGTTGTTTTGCGGTATACGAGCCATTCAAACTCTCATCCGGCGTCCTCAAGTAAAAGCAGGCGGGTCGTTTTACTGTGCGTGTTATCTTTTACTAGTCAGTATACGTTGCTAACACTGCTGGATAAAAATATTTCTAAATCATGCACATACCTTCATAAATTGTGCAAATAATGATTAGATTGACTTTATTGGTGAACGTTAGCAACAGAAGAGAAGATAAGAAAATAAGGTATATTGTAGGGAAAAAGGCCAAGTAAGATTGTGTTAAATTTGTAATATTTCAGTCTGGAAAGAGTTTTAAGAGAATCGAATATTATCTGGTTGACGATGTTTTCTTAGGATGTGAGCAGTAAACAATAAACTAGACACATCTTAACTATGGCATATAGATAAAGAGTTTAATCTAGAATGGCAGCTATTGCATAATTAGAATTTTATTCAGCCTGAAGCCATCATTGCAAATTATGTATTATTTATATACTGTCCCTATATACTTCAGACTGGGCGATCCGATGTCATTTCGTAAGAGCAATATGTACGTTATATATTGACAAGCTGGAAAATCGGTGAAATGTGCATATGTCGCTCTCACTGTCACATCCGGAGCAATTTCATTTCACCTGGCTCTTAAGTATATTTTTTAATAACACAATATGTTTATAAAGATAATGTTTTCCCGCGGATGAAAATCTGCAGCTACTGTCCTTTCAATTCTGCACAGATGTGAAGTATGCTATATAGATAAAGATTTGGTCTACAACTGATCGTAATGCAAAATTCGAACACAAGCACACTCACATGCACACCCACACACATACTCACACGTATATATATAATATATATATATATATATATAATATATATATATATATATATATATATATATATATATATATATATATATATATATATATATATGTACATGTATACATACGCACATACATATATATGTAGATTTCTGTATTTGTTTTGTCTGTATTGTGCGAAAACATCCTGATGAGGGGAGTGTCAGTTTAAAAAAAATATAAAATATATCATATTAATTGGCACGTCTCTGAAACGGCCTGTAGATGGAATTTTTAAATTTTGTAATATTTTCGTGGTATTTCAGTACGTCCTTTTAACTTTGTATCATCGCAAATCTTTATTACACCAAAGTACTGTAACTTTTAAATCTAAATTTCACTGTGTTTTATGTATCACATCGATATTTATCTATTTATATGTATTTTTATATTTATATATTTGGAATTTTTATATCCGTTTTACAAATGTAGAAGAATATATGTATATATTTGATTTTGAGTGTGGTTATTAATTATATTCTTCTAGTATCCACTTGCATTGCCTCCATTGAGATTATTAAGCGGAATATAGCTCACTTGGAGCACTACAACTCGAGTGTGTATTTTATTTGCGGGTATTGTTAACACTAGTAATCTCAAAATAAAGCAGTGTATTTTACATAGTTCCGAGTTCGATTCCAGGCATATATATATATATATATATATATATTATATATATATATATATATATATATAAGATATATGATATATATTATATATGCCTGGAATCGAACTCGGAACCTTGGGGTTAGTAACCCGCGCTCTTAAACCCTGCGGACATATGATGAAGGCTGGAGAGTATATCAGCCGATGAAGGCTGGAGGGTATATCAGCCGAAACGTTGTGTTAACTACAAGCAAGATGAGGACAAATATCCGTCAAGTGTAAATAATGTAAATAATGAACAAAAAAATTATTAGTTAATCCCATACTCGAGTTTCCCTATTAATGAGCAAATAATTTAATTTTTAATCTGTAAATCTATTACACATCCGAAACACTTGTAACAAATTATTCTAATTTTTTACCGCCACAAATTACACAGTAAAATGTTTCTAATTCTGATCCAGCATAGCCCCTGTAAAATAACTGAAGCAAGTAAAAGAGTAGAAAGCTCATTGTTTACATGGCATTATCTATAGCTTTATGTACGCTTCGAGTTATTCCCTGAAAGAATTATTTCATGTTCTATCGAAAGTTTATAATCTACTCATGATGTCAACAATATATATATATATATATATATATATATATAATATATATATATATATATATATATATATATATCTTTGAAAAACGTAAAATATAGGCGTTTCTGATCATTTTTTCACTTTCCATTTTAATAATTAGATGTTTATAAATTATTAGGTGTTTACAAATCGTGACTATGTTGTGAGCTCCTCGCTTAAAAGCGGTTTTCAAACTGATATTTTAGAGTTTGTAAACCAGCGATTAGGTAGAGTGTATGACACTCACACACACACACACACACACACACACACACACACACATACAAACACACACACAAATGTGAACACAGCTGTAGTCTCAAACACAAATATATGCAGATACACAAACGCTCATTAGCGTGTATCCACGCACATATATTCATGCATACGTACACATACACACACACACACACACACAACACACACACACACACACACACGTGTATGTCTGTGTGTATGACAAAAGCAGAAAGGAAAACTTAGTACATCAATAATTAAAAATTATAACTTTAGGCTGGTTAGTTTCAATCCAACGTGGTGCCATAAATTCTATTCAGTACAAACACACACCCCGATATGTCCACATACCGATATAGTCACACATATACACATGTACGTACTCTTTTACTCTTTTACTTGTTTCAGTCATTTGACTGTGGCCATGCTGGAGCACCGCCTTTAGCCGAGCAATTCAACCCCAGTACTTATTCTTTGTAAGACTATTGCTTATTCTATCGGTCTCTTTTGCCGAACTGCTAATTTACGGTGAAGTAAACACACCAACATCGGCTGTCAAGCGATGTTGGGGTGGACAAACACAGACACACAAACATACACACACACACACACACACACACACACATAGATATATATACATACGACGGGCTTCTTTCAGTTTCCGTCTATCAAATCCACTCACAAAGATTTGGTGACCCGCGGCTATAGCAGAAAACATTTGCCCAATGTGCCAAGCAGTGGGACTGAACTGTAGTTGGTAAGCAAGCTACTTACCACACAGTCACTCAGCGCCTATATATATATGTATATATATATATTATATATATATTATTATATATAATATATATATATATATATACATTAGGAGGGAAATATATATTCGTACATGTCAAAATTCTTTGTTTATTTAATTTCTAATGAACATAAATGGGATATACCAATACTATATTTGCATACAGATGCATAAACTAAGAATATGCAAAAGAAACTAATAAATTATAGTAACTAAAGAATTTATATGCAATCATCATGCACCAACCCCATATATATATATATATATATATTATATAGAGGGTACTATATATATATATATATTATATTGAGGGTACTATTATTCATAGGTACCGCACGCTAGGAGGGACTTTTTCAGTCAAAACTACTAAAATAAACAAATTGTACCGAATGCAAAACTTCAAAGCGAGTCATTTAGATACAGAATTTAGTTACATATCACCTGTGATTTCGCAATCAATGCAGAATATGCATTCTATGCTCTTCAGTGCAACGAACTCAAGACATGTAGAAAAAAACAACATCACATACATACCCGACAACCAACCGTAGAATTAGCCGCAGCATGTACGAATGTTTATCTTTACATATCTATGAAAATGGCGGGCTTTTTCGCAATGCATTTCGGTAACAACTTGCCACTCGGAACAAAAATTCAGTATTGAACTATTCCGGTGAAAAATATAAATTTAAAAATAAAATATATATATATATATATATTAGATATATATAGATTATATATATATATATATATTATATATATACGTATATGTAATTATTATATATATATATATATATATAAGATATATATATATTATATATATATATATATATATATATATATATACATATATATGTATATATACACATGCATGTGGACAGGGAGGGATGGAGAGAGAAACTTTGAGATTAGAATAATTAGTAACTATATCTGGAAACACAATATCCGTGAAACACTATATCCGTATCTTACTCCCTTTTTTTTTGAGGAGAAATTTATTCCAATCCAAATGAAATCTGATATG
>NC_043006.1:66478279-66483279 GCF_006345805.1 Octopus sinensis
ATTGTGATCCTGAATTGTATGGGCCGTGGTCCTAGCCTTGGATGAATTCTCAAACTAATTTTGAGGTTGTTTGGGCAATGGTGGTGGTATATTCTCCACATTGTGCAAATTATGTGTCGTTCATGGCGGCGCTGGAGAGAATATATCTATCTATCTATCTATCTATCTATCTATCTATCTATCTATCTATCTATCTATCTATCTATCTATCTATCTATCTATCTATCTATCTATCTATATATATATATATATATATATATATATATATATATATATGTGTGTGTGTGTGTGTGTGTGTGTGTTGTGTGTATGTGTGTGTGTGTGTGTGTGAGTAGAATTTAGCTTAGTTCAAATGTGTTTGTCACATAGTTCAACTGCTAAAGGCAAATACACTGCAGTTACCGTGTATAAAAGAACCTTCTGATGGTAAAATGGTGTGAAAACACCCGATTCCTTCAGTGTCGCCATCTCTCGGGAACCTCAGACTTCGCTGTTTCGAGTTTTTTGACTCTTGTCAAAAGGTGTATGTAAGAGAGATGGCGACACTGAATGATCTGGGTGTTTTCACATCTTTTTGCCATAAGATTAATGGTAAAATAACTCGTTACCCTCACCCATTTATTACACACGGTAATATGATTTTGATTTTGATTTTGATTTTTCCAGTTTCAGCTAATGAGCTGTGGCCATGCTGGGGCACCGCCATTTGGTTTGCTACATGATTTTACCTCACGAATGCTTTTTAGCAACTGCCATTTGGTGCATGAGAGAGTTCGATGCAGCTGCCCTCATCTGCACCTCCTGCCGTGAAGTTGGTTCATCCGGGACACCTGACAGGAAGAGATCCAGTCCTACTTTAAAGACATCCGCATCCACACCATGCAGGTCCCTCAGGTTCTTCGGGAGGATATTGAAGAGCTGTGGGCCTCTGAAGCCCAGGCTATCACAGTATCTTGTCCTACATCTTGATGGCAAATTTGGAGTCCTTGGCACCACGCAAATATATTTGCAATGCAATAAAAAAACACTTGTGTATTAATAATTGGGTATTCTACCAGCAGTATATTGGATAGATATCATCCCTTAGTGGGTTGGATTCACAACCTCTAACTTTCTTGCATATATATATATATATATACACATACGTATATATATATGAATATATATAAATATAAGAGCGATAATAGTATTAAAAATACCGTGGCTAGTGGCAGCAACTACAAGAACGCAAAGGCAAATTAATAAAAAAAAATATATATATATATAAGATATATTAACCAGCATTGATTTGCTGACCTATCATGCTTGTATCAATTTTGTAACTTTTCCGTGGCACAAAAGTACTTTTGACATCTATATTTAGCGATGCAGGTGCTCATGTAGTACCCTTCTGTGTACACACACACACACACACACACATATATATATATACACACACAAGGCGGCGAGCTGGCAGAAAAGTTAGCACGCCGGGCGAAATGCTTAGTGGTATTTTGTCTGCCGCTGAGGTCAAAATCCGCCGAGGTCGACTTTGCCTTTCATCCTTTCGGGGTCCATAAATTAAGTACCAGTTACGCACTGGAGTCGATGTAAATGAATTAATTCGTTTGTCTGTCCTTGTTTGTCCCCTCTATGTTTAGCCCCTTGTGCACAATAAAGGAATGTATATATATAGGCACAGTGGTGGATGTTTGGTAAGTAGCTTGCTTACCAAGTCCACATGGTTCGGGTTCAATCCCACTGCATGGCACCGTAGGCAAGTGTCTTCTACTAAAGCCACGAAAACTGAAAGAAGCCGTCGTATATATGTTTGTATCTAATATAATATATATATTATATATATATATATATATGTATGTATGCGTGTATGTTTGTGTATCGTGCTTTTCCCCCGACCATCGCTTGACAACCGATGTTGGTGTGTTTACGTCCCCGTAACTTAGCGGATCTGCAAAAGAGACCAATAGAATAAGTACTAGGCATACAAAGAGTAAGACCTGGGGTCGATTTGTTTGACTAAGAGCGGTGCTTCAGCATAACCGCAGTCATATGACTGAATCAAATAAAAGAATAAAAGAACGTTTATTGTCTCTAGTTCAAATGCTGTCTGTTCCATTTACGGTCAATGCTCTTTTGTGAAGCCTTGCAGTTCATGGGTTTCAGATTTTGGTCTTTGTTATAGATATGCTTCTATGGTTGCGGTTTTGGTTGAGGAACCATTTTTCACACGGGCGCGCACACGCACACACACACACACACACACACACACACACACACACCACACGCACACACGGACACACACTCACATGCGCGTGTGCATACAGGCGAATCTAGTTATTATTCAAGCTGACATGAATGAATTTCGAAAATACTTCTTTATACGACACTTATATATTACATATAAGCTAAGAAATTCTTTAGGTCTTCTACGTTTTCTACTTTGAATTTACATTTTCAATTATAATCTTTCCCAAAGCTCCGAGCTGGCAGAATCAATGGCGCGCTTGACACGCTTCTTAAACAATTTGTCTTCTTCTAGCTCTTTACTTTCTCAGTTCAAATAATGCCGGGGTCATTTTCGTCTTTCATCTTGTCGATATTGATAAAATAAGTGCCGGTCAAGCAGCGGGGCTGATGTAATCCACTAGCTTCTTCTCACAAAATTACAGGCTTTCTGCCTATAGAAGAAATAACTATTAACCCTTTCATTACCATATTTCTGTTGAGATGCTCTCTGTTTCCTCCAATTAATTTTAAATATAACAAAGAATTTTGTAAAATAACTTAGTTATCATTATTGATTGGAACGTAAAGTGTGACTAAGGTTTGGTTGAAGATTTTAATTCAAAATTCATGAAAACAAGACATTTATACTACAGAGCCAGAGGCGGTTTCAGCCAGGTTGATATCAAAAGGGTTAAATTAATCATTTGTTAACCCTTTTGTTACCATATTTCTGTCGAGATGCTATGTGTTTCTTTCAATTAATTTTAAGTATAACAAAGAATATCGTAAAATAAGTTATCATTAAGTTAGTGTTAGGAACATAAATTGTGACTAAGCTTTGGTGGAAGATTTTAATTCAGAACTTTTGAAAACAAGATATTTGTACTATAGAGCCAGTGTCAGTTTCAGCCGGGTTGGTATCAAAAGGGTTAAGGAAATGATCTGGTTGAGTTGTTAGAACGCGGGGCAATATTGCTTAGCAGCATTTCTTCCGATTTTACATTATGGGTTCAAATTCCACCGAGATCGAATGTAAATTTCGTCTTTTGAGGCCAAATATCCGCCAAAGATGAGGCCAAATATCCGCCAAAGGTAAATAATGTACATAAGGTATACTTTTTAGCTTCTGTGTTTTTTTTATATATGTATTCGTTTTTTATATGTTAAAGGCCATGGTAATATTTATATGTGATGGAATGTATGGAAGTGTGGTGTTGTGCAAAGTCGTTGACTCGAATTTGATGTTTGTTCTCTAATTAATGTTTTTTTTGTATATACATGTGTGTGTGTGTGTGTGTGGTGTGTGTGTGTGTGTGTGTGTATTAAAGTAAAATTCTAAGGAAAACGGCTCCTTTAAAGGGGAGTGTAAAACATCCAATTCACTGGCACGTCAGTTTAATACCACAGAAATAGGGGTATATTTCAAATTACAAACCATAAATTAAACAGAGATACAATTGACAATCTAATAATTTGTATAACATAATATACTATGAATATAATATAAGATAAGATAACATGAAATATTATTAAAAAACAAAAAAAAGCCAACAATTTGCTTCGACTTATATAAACGGATATGAATTGTTTACAAATCAATGTATATAAGTCGAAATAAATTATTGACTTTTGGGGACTTTTAATAATTTTTAATGCTATCTTATCTTATATTCGTAAAGTGTACTAGCCATCTGAATGTGGCTAGCCACTGGGGGTGGGGTGTTACTGATGCTTTTAGCCCCAGGAGATCAACGTCACCAGCTGGCCTTAGACACAAAATTTCAGTGCCCTTGTGTTATTTGCAAAGGGAGGTCATCCTCCCTCGTAAACCTAAGTGATACATACGGACTATAGTTTCAAGGTAATTGCCTCTCATCAACGCATGGTAAACACCGGTTTTCGATGAAGGAGACCTTTGCAAATAATAATATTTAACGTTTTTCACAGCAACCACTGTCACTGATTTAGAAAAACTGCCTGAAAGCATTAATAAATCTCTGAACGAGATATAAACAGTAACCGCTCGACAACGTAAAGTGTACTAGCCATCTGAATGTGGCTAGCCACTGGGGGTGGGGTGTTACTGATGCTTTTAGCCCCAGGAGATCAACGTCACCAGCTGGCCTTAGACACAAAATTTCAGTGCCCTTGTGTTATTTGCAAAGGGAGGTCATCCTCCCTCGAAAACCTAAGTGATACATACGGTTACTGTTTATATCTCGTTGTCGAGCGGTTACTGTTTATATCTCGTTCAGAGATTTATTAATGCTATCTTATATTCATTGTATAGTAATTAATTTTATCATATTAATAAATTATTAGATTGCCAATTGAATCTCTATTTAATTTATTATTTATGTATATACTAGCAGTATCGCCCGGCGTTGCTCAGGTTTGTAAGGGAAATAACTATAAAGCATTTTTAGAGAGTTATAGCCAAAAAATGGGAAAAAAATGATGGTAAATTTTTTTTTGAGAGTTAAAAAAGGTCGAGTTGCGTCCCTTAGACAGTCTGTGGTTTGTGTTTCTGATTCTTGACCCCATGTCGAATTTATCGATTTTTTTCAGAACTGGGGGAACTTTTCAAAATTTTCGCTGCGTTAGTTTTGAATTATGACATTGGGCTATGTGTGTTCAAGTTTCATCAGAATCGGTTGAAAGCCGTGGTCAGGGTGAGGGTACAACCAAACAGACACACAGAAACACACACAGACAAACTGCCGTTTATATATAGAGAGATAAATGTGTGTGTATATATATATATATATATATAT
>NC_043006.1:66488279-66505779 GCF_006345805.1 Octopus sinensis
CTTTCGAATATATTTTTGCAAATATATATTTTTTTTCGTATGTATTTATACACACTGTTGTTTAATTTATTTTCGATATCTTAAATATCTCAAATTATTTTGTCGTTATTTTATGTTTCGATGTATAAAAATTTGTTGTTGTTGTTGACTTTGTTTCAGATGGAACTTAAGCTTGTTGCTGATGTTGTTGTTTACCATTCCGTTTCTACTTTAGCAAAAGGACCTTTTACTCTGATCTTTTCATCAGTAATTTATTACCTGTCATTTTTGCAGGTGACTTTCCGTGACCTTTAGCTTACAGTTCAGTTGATCTTTAACTTTCCGTTTGTCTACAACCACTACTCGTCAGCAATCTGTGTTGAATATCACTTTTTTTATTGCAGCAGCTGGTTATTACTATAACTGATTGTAAATAGGTGAATAAAAAGACAAAAACAAACAAAAGAAAAATGAAAATAATGTCGAAACAGGAAATGAATATAAGGATTATTACTGAGAACAATACATCAGAATTACTATCCAAAATGGCCGTTCATCGATAGAATGACGTAAAAAGCTGTCATTTGACAATCTCCTCATTAGATACACTACTAAAACCGCTGGGGAGAGACGTGATAAGCTTTCCAGCTGCAGTTCTTGCCTCTGACTTAGGTAAACAACAACAGTTGACTGCGATATGTCAGGTACTCGTTGCTAAGAGATCCTGCGACGTTTCAGGTAACAGGAAAGTGATCTAAAACGATATTGGAAGTCTAGATTCTGATATTCTAGAGAATCTGATATTCTCTCTTCAGAAACTGATATTGGCTTCTGCCATGTTTGTTCTATCATGGCTCTCCTTTGTTGTTTTAGTGTTTGCGTTCCCACGTATATTTTTGGAATCCAGTTCTAACTCTTCATTTCTATCTCGAATTGATCCCAGAGATTTCCCTAAAGTATGTACTAGGTCTATCCCTTTAGTCAACTTCTTGAAGAGAAGTTAAACTGTACAAGAACTAAATTCTAGATCTTAACCACCAGAACAGTTTGAAGGCCATCCGTTTCGTCTGCCAGTGTTTGAGCTTCATATTTTGCTTCAGGAATTTGTTGTAAGGTATCTTCAGTGTCTGCGAGTGTATGTATAGAGTGTAGCCCTATCCATCAACGAGGGCATCAGTAGCATCGGGTTAACGATTGGTGAATAGAAACTTAACAATCAGTGCTCCGTTCTTTAACTCGAAAGACTTCCAGATATCTGCCCAGCCAAATGAAGCGATCCCAGTTCTTGACTGACATTTTAACTTCTCCACCTCTGAAGACTGCGTGTAAATTTCAAGAGCTACTACACCTTTATATGAGAAACAAAAACAACAAAAAAACAAATACGATAGGCGCAGGGGTGACTGTGGTAAGTAGCTTGCTTACGAGCCACATAATCCCGGGTCCAGTCCCACTGCGTTGCACCTTGGGCATGTGTCTTCTATTATAGCCTCGAGCCGACCAAAGCCTTGTGAATGGATTTGGTAGACGGGAACTGAAAAGAAGCCCATCGTATATATATATATATATATATATATATATATATGCATGCTGATATATGACCTACGTCGGACTCCTCATTTGCATAATCACGGAACCTGGAGCTTAACTATTGTCTGTCCATAACACTTACTCAGAATTACCTGGCACAGACACACACACACACACACGCACTCACAAACACATATACATACACGTACATATATGGGTGTGTATGTCTGTGTGTTTTTGTCCGCCCACCATCGCTTGACAATCGATGCTGGTATGTTTACAAAGCATAAATCCTGCGGATCGATTTGTTCGAATAAAGGCTGTGTTCCAGCATGACCGCAGTCAAATAACTGAAACAAATAAAAAAATAAAAGACTACAATAAAAATATGATAATAAAAAAAAATTCATGTTTCTCAGTCTGTCACTCCACTAATTTTACCAATTTTAGATCTTTCTGGGCTTTCATAATGGAGATATCATCTCGGACTTTTCTCAAAAGAATTTTCTTTAAAAACGATACAAAGAAACCTTTATAAATCATGAATGGCAGTGCGTAGTGAGTGCGTGGGCGCGCAAATATATATGCATATGTGTGTGTGTGTGTGTGTTTGTGTAAGTATGTTTATGTATATGTATATATGTATTTATCTACACACTTTGGAATTAGATTACACGGTAGTAACCTGTAATTATGCCAAGCCGCTATTTTCGAGTTGGACGGGGAAAATGTTTTGTCCGATCCTCAGTGGTGGTCATTAATTGGATATAAAATTTGTCTAATCAGTTTGAATGTTTACCGGGAAACTAGTAGTTTGGCATAATTACAGGTTGCCGCCGTGTTTCAAATTTTTCACAATTGTATTTATTTTATTGTACACCGCATTATGACTAACAATTATATTTTGTTCAGACTAACAATTATACGAGTGTGTGTATATCTCTTTACTCTTTACTCTTTTACTCTTTTACTTGTTTCAGTCATTTGACTGCGGCCATGCTGGATCACCGCCTTTAGTCGAGCAAATCGACCCCGGGACATATTCTTTGTAAGCACAGTACTTATTCTATCGGTATCTTTTGCCGAACCGCTAGGTGACGGGGACGTAAACACACCAGCATCGGTTGTCAAGCAATGCTAGGGGGACAAACACAGACACACAAACACGCACACACACACATACATATATATATATATATACATATATACGACAGGCTTCTTTCAGTTTCCGTATACCAAATCCACTCACAAGGCATTGGTCGGCCCGGGGCTATAGCAGAAGACAATTGCCCAAGATGCCACGCAGTGGGACTGAACCCGGAACCATGTGGTTGGTTAGCAAGCTACTTACCACACAGCCACTCCTGCGCCTATATATATATAGGGCATCTCCATCCAATTGCGGTCAAATTTGATATGTAGATACCGATGGTATCAGAGCGTGTATAAGTCTTGAAAAAAAATTACAAAAATCGATTCCAGGTGAGAATGCGATCGATAAAGCCGTGGAAACGTGCATTTGTACGCACAAGTACATCAGCTGTTGCAATCGATATTACGTGTACGCGAGAAAAATGCACGAGGCAGTTTGCGCAAAGAAAGCCGGCTGTCTTGAAATAATGCCACAAAATGCAGTATATTTAAGAGACCAAAAATGTAAGATGAAGAAGAGATATTTTCGTCAAACTTGGCATGAAGGAAGGAAAGACTATTTGGTTTCTCAAGAAGTTATTTTGGTCTTAACTTCGTTTAACATAACCAAAAATTTTATTGAAATAAAGGCATGCTTAATTATGTTTTAATGAAAAGAAAACACTGATTGCCTTATTTTCAGCAGATATACTTCCATTGGACGGGGGGTGTTTTGCTCGTATACATACATACATATATATATATATATATATATATATATGTGTGTGTGTGTGTGTGTGTGTGTGTGTGTGTGTGGTGTGTGTGTGTGTGTATTTGTATATGTATATTATGTATGTAGGTCGATACAGCTTGGCACCAATGACGTCGCAGCTCATTTATTAACGTGCAAGTGGCTGAGCAATCCACAGGCACGTGTACCCTTAACATAGTTCTCGGGGAGATTCAGCGTGACACAGAGTGTGACAAGACTGGCCCTTTGAAATGCAGATACAACAAAAACAGGAAGTAAGAGTGAGAGAAAGTTGTGGTGAAAGAGTACAGCAGGGTTCACCACCACCCGCTGCCGGAGCCTCGTGGAGCTTTAGGTGTTTTCGCTCAATAAACACTCACAATGTCCAGTCTGGGAATCGAAACCACGATCCTACGACCGTGAGTCCGTTGTCCTAACCACTGGGCCATTGCGCCTCCACGACAAATTTAATGCAAAGCAACTAAAACGAATGTGATTCGATCTACAATAAGAGACATAATAATAAATATAAAAGAGTAAAAAATAAAAAAAAATTAGAAATGACGTAAAACAAATGGAAAACATAAAAACGTAAACCAAATTATAATTATAAAATAAAAAAAAAACAAGAGCATTCAAAGAGCGCAAACCTCCGCCAAGGCAACACCAACGTCCTCTCAACGATTAGCCAGAGATTAATTTTAAAATGAGAATATCTAAAATAAACTCAATTGCTCTCACAAATGAGAATACTAAAAGTGAACCCGACCGCTTTCAAAAATTAAGAAAAAAAAAAACGGAAATATAATCCAGAATCCTTGTCCGGTATCTGATCAATCCCAAAATCTAATCAGTTTGTGCCAGTCAGGAGGCCAAACATCTCTGAAAGTTTCATCTGAATCCATCCAGCAGTTCTCAAGATATCTTGTCCACAGACAAAACAACAAACACGACTGAAATAGTACTTCCGCCTTCGCTAAGACGGAGGTAACGAAGGCGGAGGTAATAAAACGATGTGACCTATAATATAAGACTTAATAATAAATATAAAAGTAAAGAATAAAAATAAAAATCAATTAGGCATTAGAAAAAAATAATAAGTATAAAAACGTAAGCCAAATTATAATTATGAAAAAATATAACAACCTAATGCAGGTCATAGACTATAAAGATGAAGACAAACAACAATCAGAGATTTATGCATCAACTAAATTATAAACGATGATAAGAGGATTAAGAATGTGATACGAATATATAAGTGTCTAAAAGAATATCAGAAATTATAGAATGTATAAGGAAGATGCAGACTATGAATACTTCACATATAATATAATATCATATTAATATCGGTATTAATATTATAGGTATATAAAAACTGAAAATATGAAAATATAAAAATATTTTAGAAAACATGCTCTGATCCGACCTTGGTGCTTCACAATTTAAGGACCCAAATGAGTCCGGGTTCAGTCCTACTGCGTGGCACCTTGGGCAAGTGCCTTCTACTATAGCCTTGGAGGGACCAAAGCCTTTTGAGCGAATTTGGTACACAGAAACCTAGAAAGTTCCTCTCCCAGGCTGAAGTCTGGGCAAAGTTGTTTATGGAAGACCAGCAGTCACCCATGCATACCAGCCTCCCCTCTCCACACCACTGATGTTATCCAAGGGAAAGGCAAAGGGGCCGATACAGCTTGGCACGTCACTCTTCATTTCTACAACTGAGTGAATTGGAGCAACGTGAAATAAAGTGTCTTGCTCAAGAACACAACACAGAGCCAGAATCAGGAATCGAACTCGCAATCCTAAAATTGTGAGACCAAAGCAGTAACCACTGCGGCATGCACCTTCACATTATATGCATACAAGCATGTAAATACTTGTCTGCATACGTTTAATGATGTAATGATCGAATGTACGTGTGTGTGTGTCTGTGCGTGTGCGTGTGTGTAGGTACGTGTCTGTATAACGTGTGTATAATTATGTATGTATGCTTGCATGCATGCATGTATGTATATATGTATGTAAATTTATATATATATATAATATATATATATATATATATATATATATATCACAATCAAGGAATGGCCATAATAGGCCATTCACCCACTAGAAATAACAGCCAAAGCTTCAACCGCAAAATAACATTAATTCCGCTAACCAGGAGAAAATTAAAAAAACATTTACCTGTAATTTCTTATACGATGCACCGTTTCATCTATTGTTTAATGGTAAACTAACCTGATTAAATTAAATCAAGCCAATCTTCCATAGGCCGATAGATTCGTCAGTAAGAAACAGCCAGGTCCGAGCAGATATTATCACGAGGCAACTCTATCCCTGCCTCGGCAATATCTGACCTAAAATTTTCAAATCATCGCACTCGCGCCAAATTTATCGGCAGCAAATATAAGCTGCCGATTCCATTACGGAATTAACCAGAAAATTCATAATTAATCAATATAGGGTGGCAAAAAAATTTCGTAGAATTTATTTGCCACCAGCGGCCTAGTGGGAAAAAATTAAATAGTCATAGACCATTTATAAGTTCAACATCACAATCAAGGAATGGCCATAATAGGCCATTCACCCACTAGAAATAACAGCCAAAGCTTCAACCGCAAAATAACATTAATTCCGCAAACCAGGAGAAAATTAAAAAAACATTTACCCTGTAATTTCTTATTGATTAATTATGAATTTTCTGTTTAATTCCGTAATGGAATCGGCGGCTTATATTTGCTGCCGATAAATTTGGCGCGAGTGCGATGATTTGAAAATTTTAGGTCAGATATTGCCGAGGCAGGGATAGAGGTGCCTCGTGATAATATCTGCTCGGATCTGGCTGTTTCTTACTGACGAATCTATCGGCCTATGGAAGATTGGCTTGATTAATTTAATCAGGTTAGTTTACCATTAAACAATAGATGAAACGGTGCATCGTATAAGAAATTACAGGGTAAATGTTTTTTTAATTTTCTCCTGGTTTGCGGAATTAATGTTATTTTGCGGTTGAAGCTTTGGCTGTTATTTCTAGTGGGTGAATGGCCTATTATGGCCATTCCTTGATTGTGATGTTGAACTTATAAATGGTCTATGACTATTTAATTTTTTCCCACTAGGCCGCTATATTGATTAATATATATATATATATATATATATATATATATATATATATATACATACACACCTGTAAATGCATTATATGCATTCTAGCACATACGTATGGATGCATGTATATAAGTATGTATGCATATATACATATAAGTATGTATGCATGTATGTATGTATGTATGTATGTATGTATGTATGTATGTAAATTTATATATATATATATATATATATATATTATATATATATATATATAATATATATATATATACATGTAGACGCATTATATGCATCCAAATACGGACGTACGTATGTATATATGTATATACATTCGTACGTGCGTATTTCGATGTATATGTATGTATGTAAGCGTATTCGTACGTGCCTATTTGGACATATATGTATGTATGTAAGCATGCATACATGTATGTATGTATGTAAATTTATATATATATACATGTAGACGCATTATATGCATCCAAGCGCGTACGTACGAATGTATGTATGTATGTATGTATGTATGTATGTATGTATGTATGTATGTATGTATGTATGTATGCATGCATGTACTCGTATAAGTATGTGTATGTATGTGTTTCGACTGGTGAGTGGCATATGTTGGATATAATTAAATTCTGATCACATTGTTGATTCTCTAAATAAAATAAAACCATCATTTGAAGCCACAGATCCATGGCGTGGGCCTTATAAAAGGCTATAGTAATCCCCAATAATATCGCAAAACTTTAGCGAATGAAATTGGCTCTGCATATTTGTAAAATACTAATGGAATGAAAAATAAAAGGATTATGTTTTTAATAAACAAACTCGTTTAGCACATTATTTACATTATTTACATTCGACGGATATTTGTCCTCATCTTGTTTGTTGTTAACACAAGGTTTCGTCTCTGTACCTTCCAGCCTTCGTCGGGTGTCTTGGGGAAATTTCGAACATGGGTTCTCATTCCTAATATATTTTTCGATGTTGTTGTTGTTGGTGGTGGTGATGGTGTTGTTGTTGTTGTTGTTGTTGTTGTGTTGTTGTTGTTGTTGTTGTTGTTATTATTATTATTATTATTATTATTATTATTATTATTATTATTATTATTGTTATTCAGGACATTGCTTGGAATTGAACTCGAAATATTTTGAGGTTAGTAGCACGCGCTTTTAAACACTACGCCATATGCCCGTGGGTTCGAAATTTCCCCGAGACCACTGATGAAGGCTGGAGGGTATATAAGCCGAAACGTTGTGTTAACAACAAAAAAGATGAGGACAAATATCGTCACATGTAAATAATGTACATGATTCCTCATCTCTTAAATATAGAACTGTATTAAATTCGTTTAGCGTTTACTCGTTTCAATCATTAGAGCAGCCATTCTGGGACACCCCCTGGAAGAATCATCCCCTGTACATTTTTTTAAAGCTTGGTTCTTATTCTATCAGGTTGTTTTTGCCAACCCCTTAATTTACGTGGACGTAAAAATACCCACGCCGGTTGTCAACCAATATGTGGGGGACATACCCAAACACAAAGGCACACACGCACAAGTATATATATATATATGTGTGTGTATGTGTGTGTATGTGTGTGTGTGTATGCGTGTGTGGGTGTGCGTGTGGGTGGGTGTGTGTGTGCGTGTGTGTGTGTGTGTGTGTGTGTCTCTGTACATCGGACTTCTTCAACTTTCAAATCCACTCAGAAAGATTACGTCGACCCAAAACACCTGACCAAGTTGCCGTGTAGAGTGACTGAACCCGGAACCATGTGGTTGGGAAGTAAGCTTCTTACCACACATTCACGCCTAAACAAATAAATATGTATGCACCCATACCCCCACGCACGCACGAACGTATATATATAATTTTAATATTTCTATTATATATATATTATATATATATATATATATATATATATATATATATATATCTATAATATATGTATAGACACACACCCATACTGATACACATGCATCATGGAATTTTTTCCTCTTCAGATTTTCGTTGGATTTCAGATTTCAGGCACCATACTGGTCTCATACCATAAATTAAGCATGAAGAACAGAAAACACAAGTTGTTTTTGTTGTTCTTTCGTTTTCTCCTTTAATTTTTTTTTTCGGGTAGTAAATTTAAACATGTTTTAATGGTCTGTAAACAAGATGCTATTAGTTCTGCTTTATAATTAAATTGCCTGAGGGATTAAATATGGTAGTTTCATAGCATGATGTTCTCTAATATTTTCGTTGTTACTGTTATCGATGTTGTTGTTGTTATTGTTATACTCATTATTGAATAATATTTTCATGGTATTTGCTTCGTTGTCAGCACACTGCACATAATTTATTTTGACACACACGCATAATACACATATATATGCAGACACACATACAAGAATACCAGACTACACATGCACACACGATATAAAGGAATAGTAGCGAGATAGGGCCTCTGCTCGGCTATTCCAAAATGCTAGAAATAGTAGTGAAATCTCTCTCAATGGACAGAGTATTGTTTAAAACTAGAAATGATAAATTGGCTACACACACACACCCACACACACACACACACACACACATATATATATATATACATACATATATCTCGAACAGTGAGAATGAGTACTCAACACCTCATTGGTGGATAAATATTCCAATATTCCTTAATTGTGGTTTGAAAATGCTATCAAGTGTTTCATGTAACGCGGCATCTGATTATAATTTTCATGTGGCTGCCGTGAAAATTGGAAAGAGACTCCTGTTAATCTGAAACCATTGGTAGCCTTGTTAGCATACAAATAAAGTGGATACGAATGTATATATGTATGTGAGTGTGCGCGTGTGTGAGAATAGGGAGTCAAGGAATCAATTTGAGCTCAGAGTAAGCACCCTCTCTGATGCGTGGCTATCGATAAAGACCGTAGATATGTTCGAAATGTAATCACAAAGGTGGAGATTACGCCTAAAAATTGACCAGGTAATAGAAGTGAAGCGAGAGAATAGATGTTTATTCCAGTAGATGACAGCTGTTTCATAATGTATGTCAGTTACATGGGCGATAAAAGATCATCTGTCACAAATATATAAATAAATATACATAGGAAAGTAGTTATACAATAACAATACAATCACATTACATTTCAGAACATTTCGTGGCATTTACTATAAACGGCTCATAGTTTCATTATATAACTGTGATCACCGTGACCAACCAGGCTATCAGATGTTGCTACACATCGCTGGTCACAATGCGCTTCGCATTGTTTTAGCCTTCTAATGATGCCACCCCGCTGGCTAAGCGAGCAGGCCAACAGAAGAAAGAGTGAGAGAAAGTTGTGGGGAAAGAGTACTGCAGAGATCGCCAGGAACCCCTGCCAGAGCCACGTGGAGCTTTAGATGTTTTCGCTAAATAAGCACTCACAACGCTCGATCTGGGAATCGAAACCGCGATCCTATGACTGCAAGTCCGATGCGCTAACCACTGGGCCATTGCACCTCCACAGTTTCATTATATAATCACAGGAAATAGATCGTAGCGGTAGAATTCGCCCTTTACAATTACCATAGTTACCAAATGGGAATACGTTAATGGAACTTTCACTCTAGGAAAATACGGATTCATTAAATAACAAAATATCAGAGAAAATAAGAAAGAATGTGCTTCTCACTTATGGTTTCTAACGATTTGGGTGACCATCCCGTAGTATTGAAATGAATAGACCATATTTTATTATTCTTTTACTTGTTTCAGTCATTTTGATTGTGACCAGGCTGGAGCACTGTCTTTCACTCGTAGAAACCGACCGTCGGGACATTGCCGGCGATAAGTAACACACTGCCGGCATGTCCCGAAACCCCGTGTATCGCAAGGCTCCGAACAACCAGAATGGTGAAACACACTGACGTACTTTAATGTACACTTGTGTTTAGCCTTAGTTTTCTTACACACACACACAGACGCGCGCGCACAGAGAAGAAAGTAGTCCGTTAGAAACCATGTTTGCAGGGGTTATCTCCCGCTTGCAATAAATATCGGGTACCAGAAGAGCACTGAATAAACCAGCAGGAGGAGATATATTCCTGGGGTTAAATAGCATTATTGTCGTCTCTTAAGGGGCAGCGACATTAAAGTGGCCATAAGCATATATATATATATATAGATATATATATATATATAATATATATATATATATATATATATATATATGCTATATTAGAAGTTTTGGAGATGATATACAGGTATTTTATATTAGAAGAAATGAGGTACTCAGAAATTCGGATGTTTTATATTTACAGATATTTATTATATATTACATGTTTTTATACATCATATAATTATATTTATATATATATATATATATATATATACCAATTAAGGACTGAACACGAAAAGGTGGACAGTCAACATGCTAGATATAGACTATCCACCTTTTCGTGTTCAGTCCTTAATTGGTAATATAATATTATTAATCTTCGGATTCTTTTTAATGTGCTAGACACTGGTTTTAATTGACTAATATCATTTTCTACCCTAATTTTAAATATGAAATATATGTTCTCAAACCGATAAATGACTGCTGCTAATTTATTAACTGCATGCTAGTTTTCGATTATCAGCGCGCCAAAAGTAGAGGCATTCGAAAGATACATCCGAACGTAATAGGTTGTACTTTTGCATGCGGGACTCCGGTACCGTTTTTCATCTAGTACCAGCATATTATGCTCATAACAACTACGCTGAGAAGTTACAGATATCCTTGTGATATTAATAGCTGAAACTGCAGTACGTAGGTAATTATTCCATTTAGTATTTTTCTTTTGTCTCATCCATTGCTTTAGGTCGTGCTGAATTTTATTTTTATTGAGAACAAAATCTTTGTGGAGAATGGCGATTTGACGTCTCTATCTAGCATGTTGACGTCCACCTTTTCGTGTTCAGTCCTTAATTGGTAATATAAAATATTTTATCTTCGGATTCTTTTTAAGTGCTATACCACTGGTTTTAATTGACTAATATCAATTTCTACCCTTAATTTTTAAATATATATATATATATATATATATATATACACACACACACAATATATATTATACACATATATATACATACATATACATCACGCACACACACAGAGACCACACACACAGAGACACACACACAGACACACACACACACACACAAACACACACCACACACACACACACACACACACACACCACACAACACAACACCTATAATATATAATATATATATATACGTTAGTGTGTATACACATACAGGCATACAACAATTTCAGCGATTTCTCTGTTTTTTTAACTCACAGACTCTTTTGAAAGAAATTTCTCTGATATCCAATATTCCATCCGGCGCCGTTCTACGCTTGCGTATTCTTCATCAATATTGCACATATCGCAATAAGGCGGCAAGCTGGCAGAATCATTAGCACACCGGACAATATGCTATGCGGTACTTCATCCGTCTTTACATCCTGATTTCCTAATTCCACCGAGGTCGACTTTACCATCTGAGCACTGAGGTCGATGTAATCGGCTTACTCCCTTCCACGAAATTGCTGGTCTTGTGTCAAAAGTTGAAACCAATATTACGCAAATTTTTAATTTAGTAAAATGTTGTTTGTTTCAAGAGCGTATATTAACTTAAAGCCTTAACACTGTGATTGTTTTGTTTGCTGATTTTTATGTAGGGAGAAAAAAAAAAGATTTCAATTTAGCTCACATTATGCTGTAGTATTTCATCACTGAAGAGACCAAAATATGTTAAAACCTCTCGGTATCTAACGATCCCTTATTGTCATTCTGAGTGATTTGTGAGTTTTTAATACTCAGTCTTTTATTAAAAGTCTGTCGGAGACAAAATAACGCAACTGGCATCACACTAGTTTTGTATATACACTGTATATTTTGTAGAAATCGCAACTTTAATCTAACGCTCTTTCAGGTGCCTACATACCTACATACATGTGTGTATGAGTTGTTATATATATGTGCAAATATATATGCATACATCTATAATTATGTGGATGTATATTTATACCTGTATATGCATATATGCTTATATGCATGCGCCTGTGTCTGCGTATGAGGAACTGCTTGTATGTGAGTGTGTGTGTGTGTGTGTGTGTGTGTGTGTGTGTGTGTGTGTGTGTGTTTGAAGCTGAATAGTCACTCCATCACCTCTTAGAATTTCCTGCTTTTACTTTTATACATTTTCGTCGACTAAATAAATACAACCAGGTTTGACTTATGGCGTCGTAATGAAGTTATCGGCAGCTTTGAACAAATAAATAACCTCAACTCGTATATTTTATTCTCCTTGTCAGCACAGACCACGTATGATCATATTCCACAGCACACACACACAACCTCCACCCCCAACAAACTCGATGTCGTTTATCAGAGTGTATTATATAATATAATATATAATAATTAAAGGCCTATACGCTACGCATGTGCACTCTTTCTCTGTAGCACTAGAAGGTTTTCAAGCATCGTTGAAAATTTGTCATTATTCCAGTATGTAAGTTTTTGTATCAAAAGGACAAAGAGAGGCAGCTATTTGATGAAATTGGGAGCGGTTCTTATTAGAGAGTGTTAAATAGCGGCCATAGAAAGTATAAAGATAAAATAGAAGAGAAATAACAGAAAATAAGAAAAAAACAGAGAAAGAAATAAAAAAGAAATAAAAGATTGTTATAAGTTTTGTCAATCAAATGCCATATATTTTCAGCGTCTACGCTGTTTATAAATTTGTTTAATTGTTTTTAAAGCAATCATATGTACTGTTATCTGTACTGTGACGTAGAATATGAGACGTAACAGATAAAAATGTTACCATGAAGGTATCAATAAAATGTTAAACTAAGAATGTATATTATATTAATTACGAGACCTAAAAGATAAATAAAATATTATTTTAGTAGTATCAAGCATCTAAATATTACATCATAACTAAAATTAAAATAATTATATATAGTGGTGTGGATACTAACATTGATGTGAATGGTGAATTTGATGTTTAAAAGGTAGGTGTAGATTTGAAACTGTATGGATGAATATTTTAGAGGAAGTATGGCACAGAAGTATGTATTTATCTCTCATTGATCTTAAATTAGATCCTTGCAAAGATTTGCATTTTACAAGATTTATGAGAGTTTGTCCATTCCTCAAATACAGTTGAAGACAAAATTTGACAATCCCTCGTCAACAAAATTAAGGTATTTCACTAACACAATATATTTTCAAAAACAAACCTCCAATGAACTAAATTAAATATAAATGCAAATGTAGCAACTAAATCAAATTGTCCAATTGAGTCTTAATGTATACGAAAAACTTACTGCAGAATACTTAGCAAAAATATACACATTACTTACTTTAGCTCCTTTCAAAACGCGCTATGACTGATATGCCCACACATTTCGTAACACAACCATGCTTAATAAATGGGCTTTGAAATGTAAGCATACAATGTCAGATTTTCCTACGTTAATACTTACTTAAACTATTTCCCTCCGTACGGAGTATAAGCCATTGACGACTTTCCTCCATTATTCTTTTTGTTTTTCAGTTGTCATCGATGCTTCTGCAGCTTTGCGTCTTTCATGATAAGCAAAACCAGTTTTAACTCCGGTAAAAGGTAGTACAAAAGTCTGGTCTCTACTTTTTGACTTGCCTAGTATGGAAGGTCTGGCCAGGATATTACGCTCCACTAGCATCACTCTCGGGGTCATTGAGGCACATAAGCCACCACATTGAAACAAGGATTGGACCTTGTTGTTGTGCTATGCTAATAGAAGACCATAAAATTTATTAGCAGCAGAAAAAATGTGAAACAGTATTCCCTAATTTCTCACATTTATAAGGACAAGAACAAATTCTAAAATAGAGATATGTTACCCCAACACAGAATATTCAAATGATGCCCGCCTAGAAGAGGTACTAAACACACCAGAGTTTAATTCGTACCCACATACCTTCAGTTAATTTTCCTTTACGCTCAACATATATACATGAAGGTCCGCTTATGTGAAGGGACTGAGTATATTTTTGACTAAATTTAAACGATTGTCAAAAAACCCCCTTGAATTTCGTTAAAATGAAAAGCGTTCTATAAAGCTAATCAAAAGGTCGATGAGAAAAAGAAGATCGCATTGTAACAACATCTGCCCAGGCGTTGTCGGTGGGTGTACATCCTCCTAACTTAGCAGTTCGGTGAAAGAAATCGATAGAATAAATAAGACGCTGAAAAAGAACAGTGAGTACGGGAGGTGATTTGTTAGAGTAAAAGCCTTCAAAGGGGCACCCCAGCATGGCCGCAATCCAATGACTGCAACATGTAAAAGAAAGAAAAAAAACAAGATACTTCAGACATATACCACCCCACCCCCTAAACTTCAATCCTAAATACCCCTCGTCTATACATTTCAAAACCTATCCTCTCCATCATCTTTTCCTCGCATCCATTATTTACTCCAACGTTAGAAGAACCGATATTTCAAAATTTAAATTTTAATTACGATAAAATATTTAAATGCTTAATAATAATAATTTTTATCTTTTAAGTCTCGTAGTTAATATAATATAATTGTTAATTAAATATTTTATTAATATCATTATGATAACAGTTCTCAAATGCTAAGCCACATATTATACAGATGATAGCACATGGATTTTTAATGGTTAAAAGGAAGAATTCGTTAAAAGCTGAAAATGACTCAAAGTGAAAAGCATTGGCGAGAAAATTACCAACGACAATAAAGAGATAAGAATTATAACAGTTTCGACTTTCTTGCTTTCACTTCTCCAGCCCCCACTCTCTCTCACTCCTTCATGTTTTTCTTTCTTTCGCTAGCTCTATCCTTTTCTCTTTCTTTATTTAATTCGTCCTCTCCTTCTTTCTTTTCTCTGTTTACTTTCCTTCTTTCCTTCCTTCCTTCCTTCTTTCCTTTTTTCTTTCTTCCTTCCTTCCTTTCTTTCTTTCTTTCTTTCTTTCTTTCTTTCTTTCTTTCTTTCTCCCTCTCTTTGTCTTTTGTTTGATTGTTTGTTTGTTTCTCTCTTTCTGTCATTTTTCTTTCTTTCCTTCTTTCCTTCTTTCTCCCTCTCATTCTTTCATTCTTTCTTTCATTCTTTCTCTCTCTCATTCTTTCTCTTTCTTCCTTTCTTTCATTCTTTCTTTCTTTCTCTCTGTCTGTCTGTCTGTCTCTCTTTTTCTCTATCTCCCTCTTTTTCTCTCTCTTTCTTTCTTCCTTCCTTTCTGTCTTTCTTCCTTCCTTCCTTCCTTCATTTCTTTCTTCCTTACTTTCTTTCTTCCTTTCTTTCTTTCTTTCTTTCTGTCTTTCTTTCTTTCTTTCTCCCTCTCTTTGTCTTTTCTTCGATTGTTTGTTTCTTCCGTTTGTTTGTTTCTTTTTTCTTTTTGTGTGTGTGTGTCCCTGCGTGTGTATGCGTGTGTGGTGGTCCCTCGTAGACAGTTCTGCAATTTTTTTGTGCCGGACAACTTCCACAAATGATTTCTCCCTAGCCATCAACTGTATGTGCTCCACATTACCTCACTCCCCTCATAGAATCGACAGGTTCACGGTGTGCCACTCATCGTTCGTTTAAGTGATCACAGACCAGTATGAGGTGAAGTGTTTTGCTCAAGAGGACAGCGCACCGATTAGTCCGGTCCAGTACGGCCATGGAACCCACAATCACGCAATCGTGAGTGCAATACTCTTACCACTAGACAGCATATGTGTGTATATATTTATGTGTGTGTATACATATATATATATATATTATACATACACACGCACATATATACATATATATGAGGAGAAGTCAAAAATAATTCGCACTTGCGCCATAAGATATATTTATTATTTCGCACTGCCTTCTGCGCATGCGTGCTTATATTTGGTACTACACACGTGTTGTATATATATATATAAGAGAGAGAGTCAAAGATTAAACGTACTCTTATTTTTAAAAATGTGTTAACACAAATGCAGACGATAAACAAGTACGCCATTTCTCTAGATAGTCTCCTTCGTTTTCAATGCACCTGGTCCAGCGATTCACAAGCCTGCGTATTCCCTCCAAGAAGAAGGTTTTCGGTTCATCGTGCAACTGTCTACTCTCCGCTTCCTTCATATATTCATCTGTAGGAAATCGACGACTTCGTTAACCATCTAGGCTATAGGCAGAGTGTTCCATCACCTCAAAATCCAATTGGTTTATGGTTTCAACGGTCTGGTCGGCCGTGTGTTGGCGTGAATTGTCATGCAACAACAAAACCTTTTTCGACGATACGCTTCGGCATTTGGTGTGAATTGCTGGCTTCAGTTTGTTGGCCAGCAAAGCACTGTATCTTGCCCTGTAGATCGTACACATCTTTTCCAGAGAAATCGGTTCACTGCTCTCTTTTCTTCTTTGGTACACATTGCTAGTGGGGGGCGGTTATGCTTACCCTGTAAAGCGAGAGAAGAAAAATGCTGCGATCATGCTCAAACTTCGATCACGTGACCACAATACTACCAACTATAACCACGCATGAGCAGAAGGCAGTGCGACAATAATAGAGATGATATGGCGAAAGTGCAAAGTATATTTTAAACTTCCCCTCGTATATGTATGTATATATGTGTGCATGCATACTTTATATCTATCTCTCTCTATATATAATGTATGTATATGTATGTATATATATATATATATTGTTATGTGTTGTGTGTATGTATATATATATATGTATGTATTATAATATATATATATATATATATGTATGTATATATATATATATGTAGTATATATATCTATATATATCTATGTATATATATGTAATATATATGTATATATATGTATATATATATGTATTATATGTATATATATATATGTATGTATATATATATGCATGTATATATATATATGTATGCATATATATATGTATACATATATATGCATATATATATATATATATGTATGCATATATATA
>NC_043006.1:66510779-66525779 GCF_006345805.1 Octopus sinensis
CATCATAGCCATGTGTTGAGAGGGATTCTTTGGGATTTGAATAATTCATCTCTGGAAGCATGGGTGTTTCGTTCAACATCCTTAAACAACCTTTATTCAGGGACCTTTTGAGTGGGATGGGTTTCTCGACCAGAAGAAAATTCTAACTGGACCCCACCTGCAAGGTCATGTGCTGTTTATTTTGATATGAGATCACCATGTCGCGGACATATGGTTGTGATGCATGTGCCTGGTGTACCCTTATCAGACGGGTAGTCATGATGGGTATACTGGGCTTCGTATATTTTACCCCAGTGTCACTTTGATGACATGCACTGCTCTCTCACTCAATAATAATAATAATAATAATAATAATAATAATAATAATAATAATAATAATAATAATAATAATAATAATAATTTGCTGGGAAAATAGGTGAGATGGACAAATGAAAGAAAAACTAAAAAATGTGACCGAGAGCACAATACTGGCAGCATAAGATCATGTCAAGAACGAATGTCCTAGACATGCTCAAAATCACTACAAGTTTCGGTGACACGACCAGGTAGCGAAAGTGCTACATTGGAAATTGTGTGAAAAGTGAGAGCCAGAGAGAGACAAAGCGTGGTATGAGCACAAACCGCAGTGAGTGGCGAAGTCAGAGACTAGCAAAATCCTCTGGGATTTCCCAATCTAAACAGATCAAGTGCTAGAGCATAACGGACCGTACGGTATGGTGGTGGGCAATTTGCACCACGTATGCTATACAGTTGATGTTGCATGCGATTTTGACCCACGAATAATGAAGAGGGAAGGCGAAAATATAGATGAATATACAACCCTGTTAAGTACGAGATAGCCTGGCTATGGAAAATGAAGAAAGTGATGGTGGTGCCAATTATTGTTGGATCCTTGGGAACAGTATCAGAAGGCATCAAGGGGAGTATAAAGGAAATTGGAATAGAGTGGCCAGTACAACTGTTACAAAAGGTCTGCCACCTGGGCATGGCCAGAATAATCAGGAAATTATTAGATAGCATAATACCGTAAGCTCCATATATATATATATATATATATACACACAAATATATACACAAACTCACACACACATGTGTGTGTATATATATATATATATATATATATATATATATATATATGTCTGCTGAATGAATATTTGATTGGCTAAGCTTCTGAGAGAGAGAGAGAGAGAGAGAGAGAGGTGAGAGAGAGAGAGAGTTTAAGTATATGGAGTACAGCTATGTGGTTACTGTCACGTATGAATACATTTTGTGTATAATTGAGAGATCCTTTCAGGCGAATGATTTCCCGCCGATATTGCCTAGATGTGACTTCTCTGGATTCCAGGATGACTTCATATATACATACATACATACATACATACATACATACATACATACATACATACATACATACATACATACATACATACATACATGCATTCATACATATCTATATATATAAAACTGAGAATGTGTCTGTCTATCTGTCTGTGTGAATCCCTAAAATTTGAGAACTACACAACCAATTTCATTCAAATTTTACACATGCCTTACTTAGGGTCCATGTAGTGTCATGAGCAAATGAATTTTTAACTTCTTGCCTAGGGCGAGCCTACAGCCATATCATATCTTCTCCACTATTTTAGTATTACGTGTTAAAAGTGAAACAAAAACATCTCTCTATTGTAATGTCAGATACTTTCATTTTAATACTGAAACTATTAAAGTCAAACTATTATATAAGAGGGATGAACCATTAACAGTGGACATCCATTTTGCTAGAAGAAGATCCGCTATGGTCTTGTATGCTACACTACTGGTTTCCAATTCATATTAATCAAATTAATATTCAATTTCTCACCCTTATCATTAGAAATTTAAATTTAAACCCAGCCACGCCTGCACCTATGTATGTGTGTGTATGTGTGTATAGCTGTATATGTATACATTTATTTCTATACATATAGATGTACATGTATACATGTATATGTGTAGATGTATATATATATATAGATGTATATGTAATATGTACACATATATATTCACATACTTACATGCATACATATATACACCCATACACACACACACACACACAGAGGTGCAGGTGTGGCTGTGTGGTAACAACTTCGTTCCAAAACACATGGTCCTTAGTTCAGTCCCACAGTGTGGTGACTTGGCATGTGTGTTCTGCTATAGCCTCAGACCAACCAAAGCCTTGTCAGTGTATTCTGTTGACAGAAATTGAAAGAAATCAATCGTATATATATGTATGTATATATAGGGACAGTTTCCTCTCGGCCCATTGCCGGGCGAGAGTGACCACCCTACAGATAGATAGATAGTTAGTTAGTTAGATAGATAGATAGATAGATAGATAGATAGATAGATAGATAGATAGATAGATAGATAGTTAGATAGATAGATAGATAGATAGATAGATAGATAGATAGATAGATAGATAGATAGATAGATAGATAGATAGATAGATAGATAGATAGATAGATAGATGGATTGATACGATAGTCGTCTCTCATTGTCAGAGAAAACGTGCTGCTTTTTCTTGCTGAACAACTTACAAAAGTCATATTGAACAAATGTTTGTGTTCACATAAGCTCACCCGTGTCATCAAATCAACTCTACTTGAACCAGTGCGCGGCGTGTCACTCATCACCTATCCAATTGATCGCAGAACATCGTGAAACGTGATGCTTTGTCAAGTACACAACGCGCCGTCCCGGCTAGGAATTTAATCAACGATCACGTGAACGTGAGTTCTGCTCCGTAACTGCTAGAGCATGCAACTGCGCAACATATGGATGCCTGCATATATAAATACATATCATACATACACACACATACTTCCCCCCATATATATATATTAAATGTCACTGCCCTTCTTTCAAAATCCATAATATCACAGATTCAGCCACGTATGGATGGCATTCCTATATATGGTAACATCATATAACATGAACTGGAGGTTGCTTGATTGATCTTTATTGAGGTAGTAAATGCATGCGGACTCTGCATGCGGAGAGGATTATCATTCTATGTATTTCACACGATCCGTGTACTTAAAGACATTCCCGGATACTGCTCTCATGAACGTAAATATATTATGGTGATGTCACTTTATAAATTACGAAATGACACACACACTTAACCCAAGGTTCCTGCTGAGGAATAAACACTTCCTTTAATCTTTCTTCTATCTAAACTACCATTAATTCTTCCCCGTTTCACACCGACAACATACCTTTCACAGTTTTGTCCCACTCTTTTACTACCGCATAATCAATTAACTGTTATTGTACCTACAGTGTCAAAGAGCATGTGTGCTTGCGGTTAGCATCTCTGAAGAGTCCTCAATACCGTCTCTTTTAATACTCACCACGAAACTGGTAGTAACATTCTGCTAAGGTATGTACCTTAACCAGTAAGATATATAGTTTGACCTATCAGAAAAGTACATATACAGACTGAGGTATATATACTTATATACATACATACATACATATACATATATATTAATATATATATATACATATATATACATACATATGTATATATATATATGAGTTTGTGTGTATACATAGACATATACACATATATACCTACATTCATTCATACGTATATCTACAGCCCCTCCCATATATATATATATATATATATATATATATATATATATATATTATATATATATTAATGTGTGTGTACATTACGTGTGTATGTACATATGTAATTATATATGTATCTACGTGGATAGGTATGTAAATGTGTTGTTCTCGCTCTCTCGAGAAACAGGACGACGAAGATAAATGACATATCAGGAATGTGGGAGAGAAAGGGAAAATGGAGACGGTACAAAAGAGAGACACAAAGAAAGAACGAAGGAACGAAAGAAACAAAGAAAGAAAGAAAGAAAGGAAAAGAAGGAAAACAGAGGAGTTCTTAGTATTAGTGGCGGACACCCTTTTAGGCAATGTCAACTATTAATTGACCAATAAATGGACAGTGGCGAAACTATAGGTTTTAATGGAATCTTGGCTAAGTTGTGGTTGTTGTTGTTGTACGTAGTGGTGGTCGTGGTCGTATTGTGACGGTTGTTAGTGTTGTTGGTTAAGTGGGAAAATTCTATGAGGAGACACAAGCGAGAGAGAGGAATAAAAAGTCATGCACCAAAAAAGAGAGAGAAAGAGATCAAGAGAGATATACGGGAAGAGAGAGATAGTGAGAGACAGACAGTGACAGAGAGGGAGGGGGAGGGAAGGAGAAAAAGACAGTGAGAACGACAGAAAGAACGAAAGAAAAACGAGAAAAAGAAAACAAAGAGGGGAGAGTGGAAAGGCAGAGACAATGGCGGGAGGAGGGGACGAAAGGGAGCAAGGAAGGGCGGAAAGGTAAGTGGGGTGTTTACAGAATCTTAGTGTCGTGTGTCAGTGCATACTTTTGCATACACGCATATATACATTACATGCATACATACATACACACACATACCAATTTGTATATTTATGTATATATGTATATATATATATATATATATGTATATATATATATATGTATATATATGTGTATATATATATGTATATATATATATGTATATACATATATATATATATACATACATACATATATATATATAGATTCATATATATATATTTGCGTCTTTACATAAGTACACATGTGCCCACACATATGTACGTATTTGTGTGTGTGTGTGTTTGTATATATATATACACGCACGACCACTCACACACATATATATGCATACTCACTCAAATAGTAAGGGCTAATTCTTTAAAAATATATAGATATATACGTATATTTGTGTCTATTTGTCTGTGTACACAGACGCACAGAGACACACTCCCGCGCGCGCACAGACACATCTCAATATGTACATATATTTCTGTCGTATGTGTGTGAGTGTGTACGTGTGTATGTAAGTATGTGACAACCACCGGCTCGCTAATGACTATGGTGTTTGCGGTTTGCTAACAGCTTGTGGCGGGAAAACAATGCAACGAGATAGACACGCCATTATATTTGATTGAGAACGTTGTCGTTTATAGGAAAGTAGATTATAACTTAAAATTGGGCATTGATCTTGCTGTGATTCTATTAGAGGCGCGAGGTGTGGCGTAGAGATATGGCTGCGTGAGTAGATATTGTTTGTGTTATTGGTGATGGTGTTAGTGCTGGTTTGTGCGGTGCCAAAGTTTGAGTGGTTGAATACTTGAAATATCCGCCATTTAATTCTCCCGGTAGATAAGGAGGTGCAATAAAGACTTCTTGTTTCATTCTTATAACTTGAGATTGTAGATATCAACGTATGTATATATGTAGGAATGTATGTATGTATGCCTGTCAGTGTATGTGTGTGTGTATATATATATACATATGTGTGTATGTGTGTGTATTTATATGTGTGTATATATATGTATGTATATATATATATATTCATATATATAATATATATATATATATATATATATATATATATATTATACATAATCAGTCACACACATATATTGAGATAGAGGGAAAGAGAGACATTTGAAAGTTTGCGTGTGGGTATAAATATACGTATACGTGTGTCTGTGTCTTTGAGAATAATACTAACATACGGATATCTCTCTCTCTCTTCCCTCTCAATATACATACATACATACATACATATATATATATATGTGTGTGTGTGTTTGTGTGCATGTGTCTGTGTGTGTGTGTGTATGTGTGTGTATGTGTTTGTGTGTGTATATGTGTGTATGTATATGTGTGTGTGTGTGTGTGCACATAATTGATTTTTTTACTAATATATTCAGAAGTTTTCTGAACTGAGGCAACACTGCCGCGGATCCATACACACCATAATCGTTTTAACTCTCATAATGTTAAGGTAAGTTATTTATGTTTAGGCAATATCGCACGGTACAACTGAAACCATCAGCACACTTCTCATTCCGTATTCTCATCTGCAACTTTCGGAAGCCTAGCAAATGCCCCTTAGGACGACGCTGTCGCTCCACAGCCTTTCTTTATACAGCCGCTCCCACACCGCCCCATGTTATTACAAGACAGTACACAGGCACGACTTGTAACGACTACAAGAGAACAAACTCGCAGTACATGTGCTCCTTGAGATGTGATCACAGTGAAAGCTCTACCGACTTGTCCAGCTTGACTTGCAGTCTCTGTTAGCAGAGCAACATCTCATCCAATATCTAATGGAGTGTACTTGACTGGGCAGAAACCTTACTCATCCGGATCTCTGAAGTATCTATTCTACTTCCAAGAAATACTGAAAAAGCTTGAAGAACGCATTAAGAGAAAAAAAAACTATATTTTATATTGTTATAGAATATATGCACTTTTGATGAATTTCAAACCATTGACACCCACTCCTCACCCGGATTATCCCGATAGGTCACCTTAGAATATGTTTCTTGTCCATGTAGAAATCTCTCACACACCCACTCCAGGGTGTCAAAGCTGCAGCACATACCTCACCCACATCTACGTTGACCACCACAGAATGATGACTAAATAGGTTTCATCTGTTGTCGCTAAGAAATCACTACATCCATAAGACCATTACTGATCATCGGACGTTAAACTACTCTTTATCATTCTTTGCCTCAGGCCGAGATGAGGCTTCGCTGAGTAAGCGACATAATTATCCAATTCTTCTTTGACCATTATCGGACAATTAATCTTAAAGAATCTCTTACTAAATTCAAACACCCGCTTCTCGTATATTTTGCATTAAACATTTCCGTGTTAAATATGATAACTAAAATACTCCGTAATAAACATTTGGTTTGCTCATAATCAATTTGCCTGGTTTATTATTTTTTTTACTCTTCAAAACGCTTTATCTTTCATCTTTTATTTATTTCAATCATTAGAAAGCGACCATACTGGGGCAGGGCCTTGAGGAATATTTCAGTCAAACGAATCGACCCCGCTACTTATATTTTTCTAAAGCGCCGTACTTATTCTATCGGTATCCTTTGCTGAACCACCAAGTAAAAAGGACGTAAACACACCAACCCCAGTTGTCACACGGTGGCCGAGGGAAACACTGACACACACACGCACACGTATGTATATATATATATATATATATATTATATATATATATATATATACACACACAAACACGACGGGCTTCTTTCAATTTCAGTTTTCTATATCCACTCAAAAAGCTGTCAGCCCGATGCTATAGTAGAGGACACTTGTTCAAAATTCCGTGCAGTGGGACTAAACCTGGAACCATATTGTTGGTAAGAAAACTTCTTACCGCACAACCACGCCTGCACCTATGCGCAAATTTAAAATATCTTCAAAAATCCACGAATAAACTAGGAAATGTTTACTAATAAAAATGGTTAACCAGCTTACTAATAATAACGGTTTCAAATTTTGGCACAAGGCCAGAAATCTTAGCGGAGGAGTAGTCAATTACATCTGTCACCAGTTCATGACTGGAGATTTTTTATGTCGACTTCGTAAGGCTAGAATATTCTTTTCTACTCGAGGCGCAAGGCCCGAAATTTTTGGGGAAGGGGTGCCAGTCGATTAGATCAACCCCAGTAAGCAACTGTTACTTAATTTACTGACCCCGAAAGGATGAAAGGTAAAGTCGACCTCGGCGGAATTTGAACTCAGAATATAGGGACAGACGAAATACCTATTTCTTTACTACTCACAAGGGGCTAAACACAGAGAGGACAAACAAGGCCAGACAAACGGATTAAGTCGATTATATCGACTCCAGTGTGTAAATGGTACTTATTTAATCGACCCCGAAAGGATGATGGCAAAGTCGACCTCGGCGGAATTTGAACGTGACGGCAGACAAAATACCTATTTCTTTACTACTCACAAGGGACTAAACACAGAGAGGACAAACAAGGAGAGACAAAGGGATTGTGTCGATTATATCGACCCCAATGCGTAACTGGTACTTATTTAATCGACCCCGAAAGGATGAAAGGTAAAATCGACCTCGGCGGAATTTGAACTCAGAACGTAACGACAGATGAAATACCGCTAAGCATTTTGCCTGGCGTGCTAACGTTTCTGTCAGCTTGCTTGAATATTGACCGTAAGCCTTGTGTGTGTGTGTGTGTGTGTGTGTGTGTGTGTGTGTTTGTTTTCTTTAGAAAGCGGCAAATATACAAAACTTAACGTAGCGAAATACATCTGGAATCGAGTATCAGCTTAATAGAAGAAACTGTAAAGAAGGATCCTGCATCGTGTCGGTGATAGGTTTGCTAGAAATAGCAATCAAATCTGACCGATATCTGTATATTGTCTTACAAAAGAGTTACGTTCAATAACTTTTTCACTAGATATACTACGCCTTGTCCTAAACACAAATGCTTTATAATCATAGTTCTGTTTACTTAGGACAGACATCGGGCTTAACAACTATCAGCATTTGTTCGCAGGACCTGCTTAAAAAAGTAGCCAAATCTCCTTGAAATCAGAGCGCATTGTTTTACAAAATAAAACGTTACTTTCCATAATTTAGTCCAAGATAGACTACGCCTAGAAACATATACAAGATGGTCCCAAATGGAAGTGTTTTGTTTTTATTGTATATCTGTTTAGGTAGGATAGATATAGGACGAAACAACAATCCGTAAGTGTTCACAAAACCTGCTAGAAATATCAACCAAATCTCTTTGAAATAACATCTAACAGTGGTAAGGGGAAATGAAAGGTTATATTGGATGTAGTATTTCCATTGTTCAATATCAACCATTCATCTGAACATGGACGTGCAAGTTGAGACTAGGGATTTTAAGGAAAGCGGGTTGTTAACTATGTATATAAGTCGCCTCATTTACCGACGTTAATCAAAGAGAAATTCTACTGTCTTGGGCCGACTCACTAGCGAAAAACTACAAGAGAAAGGTTACCGTCTTGGGCCGACTCACAAGGAAATGCTATAAGAGAACGTCTACCGTGTTTGACCGACTCCCGAGAGAAAGGCTACAAGAGAAATGCTACTGTCTTGAGCCAGCGTCACAAGAGAAAGGCTGCTGTCTTGGGCCGACTCACAAAAAAATGCTATAAGAGAAAGGCTACCGTCTTGGACCTACTCACAAGGAAATGCTATAAGAGAAAGGCTACCGTCTTTGGTTGATTCACGGGTGAAAAGCTACCGTCTTGGGCCGATTCACAAGCTAAGAGAAAGACTACCGTCTTAGAGGTAACAGAAAGGCTGCCGTCTTGGGCTGATTCACAAGGAAAGAGAAAGGCTACCGTCTTAGGCCGACTCACAAGAGAAAGGCTGCCGTCTTGGGCCGACTCGCAAGGAAATGATATAAGAGAAAGGCTACTGTCTTGGGCCTACTCATAAGGAAATACTATAAGAGAAAGGCTACTGTCTTAGGGTGACTCACCAGAGAAAGGCTGCCGTCTTTGGCTGACTCACAAGGAAATGCTTTAAGAGAAAGGTTACCGTCTTAGGCCGACTCACAAGAGAAAGGCTGCCGTCTTTGGCTGACTTACAAGAAAATGCTATAAGAGAAAGGCTGCAGTCTCTGGCCGACTCACAAGAGAAAGGCTACAAGAGAAAGGTTACTGTCTTGGGCCGACTCACAAGAGAAAGGCTGCCGTCTTGGGGCGACTCACAAGGAAATGCTATAAGAGAAATGCTACCGTCTTAGGTCGATTCACATGTGAAAGGCTACCGTCTTTGGCCTACTCCCAAGGAAATGCTATAAGAGAAAGGTTATCATCAAAGGTCAACTCACAAGAGAAAGGCTACCGTCTTGTGCCGACTCACAAGGAAATACTATAAGCGAAAGGCTACTGTCTTAGGCCGACTCACAGGAGAAAAGCTACCGTCTTGGGCCGACTCACAAGGAAATGATATAAGAGAAAGGCAACCGTCTTGGGCCTACTCGCAAGAGGAAGGCTACAAGAGAAAGGCTACTGTCTTGGACCGACTCACAAGAGAAAGTCGCCGACTTGGGCCGATTCACAAGGAAATGATATAAGAGAAAGTCTACCGTCTTGGACCGACTCACATGAGGAAGTTTACAAGTGAAATGCTACTGTCTTGGGCCGACTCACAAGAGGAAGGTTACAAGTGAAAGGCTGCTGTCTTGGGCCGACTCACAAGAGAAAGGTCGCCGTCTTGGGCCGACTCACAAGAAGAAGTTTACAAGAGAATGTTTACTGCATTGGGCCGACTCATAAGAGAAAAGCCACCGTTTGGGTCGACTCACAAGGAAATGCTATAAGAGAAAGGCAACCGTCTTGGGCCGACTCACAAGAGAAAGGCTACCGTCTTGGGCCGACTCACAAGAGGAAGGTTACAAGTGAAGGCTACTGTCTTGGGCCGACTCATAAGAGAAAGGCTACCGTCTTGGGCCGACTCACAAGAGGAAGGTTACAAGTGAAGGCTACTGTCTTGGGCCGACTCACAAGAGAAAGGTCGCCGTCTTGGCCCGACTCACAAGAAAATGCTATAAGAGAAAGTCTACCGTCTTAGGTCGACTCACAAGAGAAAGGCTACAAGAGAAAGGTTACTGTCTTGGGCCGACTCACAATAGAAAGGTCGCCGTCTTGAGCCGACTCGTAAGGAAAAGATATAAGAGAAAGGCAACCGTCTTGGACCGACTCACAAGAGGAAGGCTATTAGAGAAAGGCTACCGTCTTGGGTCGACGTCACAAGTTTTGTTGTCAACACTCAGAGCTGGAAAAGGTTCAACACCTGAACAATTCTACCAATCAGCCGCTCGGGATTTGAAAGATGAAATGGCGAAAGACGACCTCGGTGAGATTTGAATTCGGAGTGCAAATATTCAAAACAAATACCACAAGGTATTCTAGACAACATTCTACCGATTCCACTTATATGTTGGAATACAAGAGAGTATTGTTACGGGGACTAAGACAGCGTGAGCAAAGATCAACTGGAAAAGTGCTGACCTGGGGTTAAACAGCAACAATGGCAACGACCATCTCTACACAGCCATTGTACTTGCTCGAAATAACAGCCACATCTCTCTAAAATAAAAACTCTGTTATCTCAAAAGGCGGACCAGCAAAGTGGAAAAAGTAGCCATGGAGAAAGTGTAGCCGGACCAAATACAGGAGAGTCAAAAGCCCAGGTTGGAACTTCCTTAATCTTAAGTCTGCTAGAACACAGCTGTTCTGCAGCTAAGCAACGACAACAGTAGCAACAGCAGAAACAACATTCGGAACACTAGTAGCAGCAGTAATGTTGAGCAGCTACAGCACCGTCTTTGAATTTAGGTTGCTAGATCAGGACTGATCACCTGTTCATTAATATAACTGGCGTTCCGTCGCTTACGACGATATGGGGTCCAGTCGATCTGATCAACGGTATAGCCTGCTCGTGAATTTAACGTTCATGTGGCTGAACACTCCACAGACACGTGTACCCTTGATGGTGTTCACAGGGAGATTCAACGTGACACAGAATGTCACAAGGCTGCACCTTCGAAATACAGCTTAGTGGATTGGAGCAACGTGAAATAAAGCGTCTTGTTCAAGGAGACAAGGCGTTGCCGGAAATTGAATTCTCAACCTTACGATCGCGAGCCGAATGTCCTAACCGCTAAGCCACGCGCATACACTTCTTAACAACAATAGCAACAAAAATAAAAGAAAGAAAACGAACAAAAACAAGAAAAACGAAGAGAAGAGTGACAACAGCAATTTAAAAAAAAACATTGACTTCAATAAATGTGATATTTAAATGGCTGAATAAATGTAGGAATGGTCACTATTCGAACACATTTGAACTGAACCGGACTTAAAAAGCAGCAACAACAACGATAACAACAACAACAACGTCGACAAAAACCAACAACAACTAATTGTTCTATCAACGATTAACCAGAGATGATTTTTAAAATGAGAATATCTGAAATAAACTCAAAAGCTCTCACAAATGAGAATACTGAAAATGAACCTAACCGCTCACAAAAATGAAGTAAAATAAAACAGGAAAAATAATCCAGAATCTTTGTCCAGTACCGAATCAATCCTAAAATCTAATCACTTCGTGCCAGTCACGAGGCCAATTATCCCTGAAAGTTTTATTGGAATCCATCCAGCGGTTCTTGAGATATCTTGTCCACCGACGGACAAACAAATACAAATTGAAACACAATATCTCTGTCTTAGCAAAGGCAGAGGTAATAAACGTGATTTTTAAATGGTTGAATAAATGTCGAGGTGGTCACGACTGGTACACCTTTGAACTGAGCTGTATCTAAACAACAGCAACAAAAGCAACAGGCTACGCACTCTGCATTTAAAATAAATTCATATTTACGTCAAGTTCGTCTGTTAGATGCTGGGTTGTCCAATGGCCACCGACAACCGAAGCTGTTATAAATGGCGATATGAAATAGCAATAATCCTGTATTGGTATTCAGTGCCAGCTCTATATATCATAATAAAACTACAGATTATTCCTTTAACAAGATATATGATGTAAGTATCTATGCTTGTGTATATAAATACATATATATATATGCATACATATATATATATACATACATACTACATACATACATATATATCCACATACACACACACACACACACATATATATATATTCATATATATATATATATATATATATATATATATAATATATATATACATATATATAATATATATTATATATATACATATATATATATATATATATGTATATATATATATATATATATATATATATATATATATATATACATACATATACATATGTATGCATACATACAGACACATACCCACACGCACACGCACACATCTTTTCGTGTTATATATATATCTTTACACTTATAAACATATACAGGCATGTGTGTGTATGTATATATATATATATATATATATATGAATTTTTTTGTATACTATTGTATCCGTATATGTGAGTATGCGTGTGTGTGTGGTGTGTGTGTGTGTGTGTGAATATGTGTTATGTGTGTGTGTGTGTGTGGTGTGAATATGTGTTATGTGTGTGTGTGTGTGAATATGTGTTATGTGTGTGTGTGTATGGGGACCGTAGTATATTTCTGGCTCTCTTTGACGAGCGATAATTGAAAGTTAGAGGAAAGAAGCAGTGTTAAAACTGAAGAACTGGGAATTTGCAGGAATCGCAGCGAAGAAAGTGAGCCGTTTGTCGTGCTGTCGTTTCTGGAAACAATATCAGAGAAATGCACATGAGGGGGAAAATGTAGTTAATGGCGTTCCTTTGTCAAGGGCTCAAATAATTTATTCGCGTGAAATGTTCGCCTCATGTTACCCATCAATTGTTGTTGTTGCGGTGTTGTTGCTGTTGCTGTTGTTGTATTCGTTACTTAATCCTCAACTGAGCCCAGATCGAGCAGACAAGTTCTATAAAAGTTTTCTAGCTTTAATCATCTCACATCTCACATTATCTAGTATTACTTTCTTCAAAGTGTCCTTCCGATTATCAAGACGGTTGGCTTTGATGTGAGGTAATTATATTGTTGTCTCTATCATATCGAGCGACCACGGAAAAAGCCTGTCTGTTGATTTGTAAATAAAAGTTAAAATATTGCTGTTGTACTTATTTAACCCTCGGTCAAATTTTTTTAAATATATCTTAGATCAAAGCGTTCCAGTTATGACCATCTGATCATATTCCTAAGCAATGTATTCTGCTCTACATTACCTGAAGTCATGGAGGAAATCATTCAATGTGTTGATCAAGTGATTTAGTATATCACCGTTTTGTAATACATCAATCAACATGTATGTCCTATTGTGAGATTTATACTGGTCGCATAACAGATCTTTAATCTTCTTATAACAGTATTATGTAGTTAGGTCGTAATCATAAATTTAGCATACAGAGGTGTTTAATCTTATGATTTGTACTGGACAAAGCATTAAACTGCAGCCAACTTTTTGCGCATGAGGCCACTATTTAGACTCCATTAAGTAAGAAAGGTGACCTTTTCGTGTCATACCGACTCATAAAAGCCAGTTTCCCGATTTTCCTGGCGTATAAATTCTGCACATGGACGGTCCGTCGCATGATTACTCATTCTTGCCAGCTGAGTGGCCCGGAACAACGTGAAAATCTCAAGACAGGTACTACCAGCCGTGGTCAGGTGGACATAAGACTAATGGAATTTAAGTGGAGGCGCGTGGGTTAGTGGTGTGTGTGTTTTGGACTCATGATCATAAGCTTGCAGTTTCAATTCCTGGATCGGGCGTTGTGTTCTTGAGCAAAGTATTGTTTCATGGTGAGCTGGAAGATGGCAGTAGTCTAGAGCATAAGCCTAAACTAAGGTTTAAGGATTGTCTTTAAAATGTTCTAATACAGACAGGAATTGCAGCTGGTAATTGGGAGAGGGTGGCAAAAGACCATGATGGATGGAGGAAGATAGTGCATGATGGTTGTTCAAAGTTTGAGAGGGAGAGAGTGAAGTATGAGAGAATTAGGAGGGGGTTTAGAAGGGGGGGGGACCTGTGGAGAGTGAGAGAGTGTTTTTATGTGTGTGGTTTGTAGGCGGAGGTGTTAGAGTCGTGCAGGCCTGGTGAGCCATCAAAATTCTCATAGAAATCGACGGATGATAGACAATGATGTGGTTATTAAAATTCATAACAGAACAGAACATGTGTAAAATGTGGAAGGGTGTGTCCATCAGCTGGAGGTCGAAAAAGACATGTTAAAGGAGTGTATATGGTGGCACCTGTTTCTCCAGCGAGCTAGCGCAGGTGTCTAGTATGTAATAAAATGTGTAAGAGCTTAACCGGGCTTAAACGTCTGATAAAGGCATCACATGGCAACAATCATGAATCATTTTAGTAAGTCCTCTTGGCAATGGCTTTTCTCGTGTAACGAGGATGCAGCTGTGATGTGTATATATATATATATGTATATATATATAATATATATATATATATATATATATATATATATATATATATATATAGATATATATATATATATATATATAATTAGT
>NC_043006.1:66530779-66538391 GCF_006345805.1 Octopus sinensis
TTAATAATTGGTACGACTCTCTGTTTTTGTCTCTCTCTCACTCTCATTTTTACTTTGATCTGTCCCCTATCTCTCTCTCTTTCTCCTATCATCTCATTCTTTCCTCTGATCCGTTGGTCTAGTCTTCCACTACCCTCCTATTCTTTGTCTCGCTAGGCACTCACAGGTCATTCTTCGACACCCATCCCTTCTCCTCTCTGATTCCTTCTTTCTCTCTTTTTGCGTTTGTTCCCCTTTCTCTCTCTCTCTTCCTTTGCTTCTCTTTCTTTCTTTTCCCTCTTCTCTGTCACGTGACTGTTGGCCGAAATCTGCTTTCAGCTCCTGAACCTCGTCGTGTTAACATCGTTGTTTCTCGTCCGCCGCTATAAAGGCTTTTCCAATGCGCTAGAGAAAAAAAATTTGTTTGCTTGTATCAGTCGTAAGACACTTGTTGTTTTCACGTAATGCTTCTGTATTCATGTTTCTGTACTCCATTATTGTTTTTTGTTTTTTTTGTTTTTTTTATATCTGTCCCTTTTGCTGTCCTGGTGTTCGTATGCATTCGATCCTTTTTCCAGGAATCTACGCTTCCAGCTTAGTTTTCTAATGCTCGTTGCTTAGTTTTTCTTGGAGGGCTGGCCGTGATCTAGTAATCTCAAGATTAATCAGCCGAATTACTACGATGATCCGGTTCTTGACTGAAGACGAGGGTTCGAATGTCCTGTCCCATGTTTATGTATCGTCTTTCTAAGAGTTATACGTTTCTTGTCCATGTTGTATTTTTCTACAACCTTAACATATATTCAGGCGCCCCGTACCCCCTTTATCATTAATGTGAACACATATTCTTAATATTGGTACGACTCTCTGTTTGTCTCTCTCTCTCTCTCATTTTTACTTGATCTGTCCCCCTCTCTCTCCTCTTTTCTCTCTATTCATCTTTCTCTTTCCTCTGATCCTTTGGTCTAGTCTTCCACTACCCTCCTATTTCTTTGTCTCGCTCTGCACTCACAGGTCATTCTTCGACACCATCCCTTCTCCTCTCTGATTCCTTCTTCTCTCTCTTTGTTGCGTTTTGTTCCCTTTCTCTCTCTCTCTTCTTTGCTTCTCTTTCTTTTCTTTTCCCTCTTCTCTGTCACGTGACTGTTGGCCGAAATCTGCCTTTCAGCTCCTGACCCTCGTGTGTTAACATCGTTGTTTCTCGTCCGCCGCTATAAAGGCTTTTTCCAATGCGCTAGAGAAAAAATTTGTTTGCTTGTTATCAGTCGTAAGACACTTGTTGTTTTTACCGTAATGCTTCTGTATTCATGTTTCTGTATTCCATATTGTTTTTTGTTTTTTTGTTTTTTTTATATTGTCCCTTTTGCTGTCCTGGGTGTTCGTATGCATTCGATCCTTCTTCCAGGAAATCTACGCTTCCAGCTTAGTTTTTCTAATGCTCGTTGCTTAGTTTCTTGGAGGGCTGGCCGTGATCTAGTAATCTCAAGATTAATCAGCCGAAATTACTACGATGATCCGGTTCTTGACTGAAGACTGAGGGGTTCGAATGTCCCTGTCCATGTTATTGTATCGTCTTCTAAGAGTTATACGTTCTTGTCCATGTTGTATTTTTCTACATACCTTAATATATATATATATATATATATATATATTATATATATATATTAATATATATATATATATATTATAATATTATATATATATGCACACCTATGTATGTTGTATGCGTGTGTGTGTGTGTGTGCGTGATATTTGTTTGTTTGTGTGTGTAATATTTAGAAGCGGAAGTTGTCTGGACGCTGTTATAGTGAAAAGCAGACCAGATAAGGCTCAGAATAGGATCGAAAAGTCAGATCTCCTTTGAACATTCGGAGCATGTCTTTACAGCGAAGGGCTACTTCTTAGGATAATGCTGCTAGTGGGAGTGCACGAGGTGCCTGTCACAAGAGTGGAGAGTATAACACAAAACATATCAGAAGATATATTTAGTCTTTTTTTCTTACTCTTTTACTTGTTTCAGTCATTTGACTGCGGCGATGTTGGAGCACTGCCTTTAGTCGGACAAATCGAATCAAAGACTTATTCTTTGTACGCCTCGTACTTATTCTATCGGTTTTTTTTCCGAACCGTTAAATTACGGGGACGTAAACACACCAACTTCGGTTGTCAAGTGATGGTGGGGAAACAAAATACAGTCACACTAATACATACAGCATGCATACACACATACATACAGACATACATATGTATATATATATATATATATATATATATTATATATATATATATATATATATATATATATATTATATATATATATACATATATATATTATACATATATAATATATACATATAAATATTCTGCTCGGTTAGCCAGCGAGTTGGCGTCATTTGAAGGCCAAAACAATGTGAAGGGCATTGTGACCAGCGATGTGTAGCAACATCTGATAGCTGATCCCTCACGGTGACCACGGTGATATATATATATGTATATATATATCACACAACACACACACAAAATATATATATATATATATAACGCACAAACTATGTATGCATACATGTATAAATACATACATACATATGTATATATATATATTATAAATATATATATATATGTATAATATATATATATATATAATATATATATATATTTATATATATGTATGTATATACATATATGTATACACACACACACACACACCACACACTCATATATATATTATATATATATATATATATATATATATATATATATATATACGGCGAGCATCTTTTAGTTTCTGTCTACTGAATTCACTCACAAGGCTTTGATCGGCCTGAGGCTATAGTAAAAGACACATCATCATCGTCAGCATATCAGCATCACAAACGCCACCACCACCACCACCACCACCACCACCCCACCACCACCACCACCACCACCATCACCACCACCACAACCACCACAACCACCACAATCACCATATCACTACTACTACTACTATCACATACCGACAAAGGCAGAGGAGGCCACGATGACATCAACAACAACAAAAACAACAGCAACATCATCATCATCCTCATCATCATCATCATCAGCAACAACAACAACATGTGAAATTGTTTCAAAACTAATCTTGTGAAAAATCGTAAACAAATTTATTTGTGACGTGAAAATCATTACACACACACACACACACACACACACTCACACACACAAACACACACACACACATACGAATTATTTACTTTTTCATGAGTGTCGTCTGCAACAAATTGTGGTGTTTATAATAGTGATAATATATATTGACACCCGAAACGTTTTCCAAAACCAATCTCTCTGCAAATAGCACACCTCCGACGTCATCCGTCTAATGCATCTGTCAATTACAATCTCATGTATGTCTTGTTGTCTGATTCTCGTCTGAAAACTTGCATTGCTGCGTCTTGCATTAAACGTTATTTCTCCGCCATTTTTGTTTACGTGTATGTACTGACATGACAGACTGGAAATAACAGTCAAATTTACATCGAAGACATCAATCTACTGTTGAAAATAAGCGAGCCGATTACTCAATTTTGGCATAGGATAAAGGCGGCAAGCTGGCAGAAACGCTAGCACGTCGGGCGAAATGCGTAACCTTATTTCGTCTGCCGTTACTTTGTGAGCTCAAATTCCGCCGAGGTCGACTTTGCCTTTCATCATTTCGGGGTCGATAAATTAAGTACCAGTTACGCACTGGGGTCGATATAATTGACTAAATCCCTTTGTCTGTCCTTGTCTGTCCTTGTCTGTCCTCTCTGTGTTTAGCCCCTTGTGGGTAGAAAAGAAATAGGTATTTCGTCTGTCTTTACGTTCTAAGTTCAAATTCCGCCGAGGTCGACTTTGCCTTTCATCCTTTCGGGGTCGATAAATTAAATACCAGTTGCGTACTGAAGTCGATGTAATCGACTGCCCTCACCCAAATTTTCGGGCCATGTGCATAGAGTAGAAAAGAATCTTGGAATATTAAAGGCGGTGAGCTAGCAGGAAAGTCAGCAGAAAATTGAATATTAAGTATTTATGGAATTTTGATTTACTATCGGGTGACTTTTGGCCATCTCTGTTTTTATCTATCTATCTATCTATCTATCTATCTATCTATCTATCTATCTATCTATCTATCTATCTATCTATCTATCTATCTGTTTGTCTTTCTGTCTGTCTGTCTGTCTGTCTATCTATCTATCCATCTATCTATCTATCTATCTATCTATCTATCTATCTATCTATCTATCTATCTATCTATCTATCTATCTATCTATCTATCTATCTATCTGTTTGCCTGGCTTTCTGTCTGTCCCCCTCTATCTTTCTCTTCCTCTGTCTCTATCGCTTTCTCTCTCTCTTTCTCTCCCTCTAACTATCTAACTATTTGTTTGCTTGTCTGTCTGTCTGTCTGTTTGTCTGTTTGTCTGTTTGTCCCCTCTCTTCCTCTATCTATTCATCCGCACATCGATCCATATAGATATCTATCTTCCAGGTTGATTGTTTGTATCTCTGGCTCTTTGTCTATCTGTCTATCAGTCTATGTATGTATGTATGTATGTATTATCTATCTATCTATCTATCTATCTATCTATCTATCTATCTATCTATCTATCTATCTATCTATCTATCTATCTATCTATCTATCTATCTATCTGTTTGTCTGTTTGTCTGCCCCCTCTCTTTCTCTCTCTCTCTCTCTATCAATTAATAACAGTCTGTTGTATATATGAATATATGAATATGAGCGTGTGTCTTTATGTCCATATTTGGGCCCAGTCGCTTGGCAGCTGGCACTGGTTTATTCACGTCTTCGCAACTTAGCAGTTTGACAACAAACACGATAAAATAAATACCAAACTTGAAAAATAAGTAGTCGAGTCGATTTATTCGATTAAAAACATATAAATTAATACACCATCTGTCCATCTTTTTCCAAAATGTTTCCACTTGTGTCAGTTGTATAATTTATAGGATGATAATTATTTCGCACAGCAGAAATTCATAAGTGAAACGAGAATGTATCCTCCATAAGGCAATCACCAAAATTTAAATCATATAAATATACTGTGGACGTGATGCTTGAGAGACTGAGGAAAGGTCAAGTCGATTCCTTCGACCGCAATGTTTATTTAGCGCTTAATCTATTGGCCCCGATGGAATATAAAGCCGAAATGCGCGGAATTTGAACTAAGAAGGCATATAGTCGATAGAAGCTGATCGTTTTCGTCTGGCATGCTAAAGATTCTTTTATCTCAACGCCTTAGATTATCTACATGTGTAAAGAATATGTGAAGGCTTGTGGCTTAGTGGTTAGGGTATTCAGCTCACGAGCACAAGGTCGTGAGTTCAATTCCCGCCGACGCGCTTTGTCTTTGAACAAGACACTTTATTTTCACGTTGCTCCAATTCACTCAGCTGGCAAAAATGAATAGTACCTGTATTTCAAGGGGCCAGCTTTGTCATACACTTGTGTGACGCTGAATCGCCCTGAGAACTACGGTAAGAGTACACGTGTCTGTGGAATGCTCAGCCACATGCACCTTAATTTCATGATCAGGCTGTTCCGTTGATCGGATCAACTGGAACCCTCGTCGTCGTAACCGACGGAGTGGCAGTTGCCAGTAAAGCGTATATGATGTACTACAGTTGGCTTCATTTGAATTGATTTATTCCCCCAAAGTACGCAACTGGTATTTAATTTATCGACCCCGAAAGGATGAAAGGCAAAGTCGACCTCGGCGGAATTTGAACTCAGAACGTAAAGACAGACGAAATACCTATTTCTGTACTACTCACAAGGGGCTAAACACAGAGGGGACGAACAAGGACAGACAAACGGATTAAGTCGATTATATCGACCCCAGTGCGTGGTTAAGAAACTTTGTTTTGCAGCCATGAGGTTTCGGGTTCAGTCCCTCTGCGTGATACTTTGGACAAATGAAGTATACTGTAACCACAGGCCGACCAATGTCATGTGAGGGTATTTGATAGACAGAAAATTTATGGAAGTCTGTATATGGAAGTCTGTATGTATATGAGCGTGTGTCTTTGTGTCCATATTTGGGCCCAATCGCTTGGCAGCTGGCGCTGGTTTATCCACGCCTTATCAACTTGGCAGTTTGACAACAAATAAGATAGAATAAATACCAAACTTGAAAAATAAGTAGTCGAGTCGATTTTTTCGACTAAAAACCTTTTGAAATTCGTGCCTCCGCAAGGCTGCAATCTAATGGATGAAACAAGTAAAAGAAGATAGGTGATAAAATAGAGAAATAATACGAATCATAGCAAAACATTTATCTTTCCCACACAAAAAAAAAACAACGTTATCCATAGTAAATTCAGTTAATGCTTATCAAATTGTATCCAAAAATGTGTGATGTCCCTGAAATGTGCGTGAGAATGACTGCAATTATTTGGCGAAGAAGAAACCAGCTAGCAAATATTCCACAGAGAAAGAAAACGGTGGAGAACAACATCTCGATGCTAAATTACATGAATTAACAATCTTCTCCTTAATATACCATAACTGATGGACGGCCTGGTAAATAGCAAGGGTTAGTCCAGCAGGAAAGTAAATGGATTAAGAAAACTATTTCAACTAAATCCTGCTTCTGTATGTTAGTTTAGATTTAAATTTGTCCGTCTTCAAACACAACTCGTGAATTACAGTCATCGAGAGTCCAGCTACATACATAACTACAGAGGTAGCCTTGGATCAGAGATAGAAACCGACTCTTTTTTGGCAAGAAAGCTAGTGTTTGTCTTTGTCTGCGTCGTTGATACATGTATTATTTAAAAATATCAAAGCGGCGAGCTGGCAGAAACGTTAGCAGGCCGGGCGAAATGTTTGGCGGTATTTCGTCTGCCTTTACGTTCTGAGTTCAAATTTGGCCGAGGTCGACTTTGCCTTTCATCCTTTCAGGGCCGATAATTTAAGTACCAGTTGCGTACTGGGGTAGATGTAATCGACTGGCCTCCTCCCCCCAAATTTCGGGCCTTATGCCCAGAGTAAAAGAGAATAAAATCAATATAGAGAACTCGCAATAACATGCATACGCACGTACATACATATGTACGCACGTGCATACATACATACATACATGCATACATGCATACATGCATGCATGCATACATACATACATACATACTACATACATACATACATACATACATACATACATACATACATACATACATACATACATACAACATACTAACATACATACATACATACATACATACATACTACATACATACCATACATACATACATACATACATCCATACATACATACATACATAACATACATACATACATACATACATACATACATACATACATATAGACAACTGGTTCGGAACTTCCGGCTTCTATATCCAGTTTACAAATTCACATTTATACCAATAATTGGGGTTCTCGCTTGTGTAAGTAAATGCGTAACTAACACTCTGGCTAAGCTTGGATTTTCAGGAAAAGACACCAACTAACACACAGATTACAATTAAAATCTGTAGGTGGAACAGTAAAAGTTTGCAAGACTGTTCTCAAGTTAAATATGTGACATTGTTTACGCTATCGTTATCTACATTCCAAAGATGGAGCTTTGTACTTTTGT
>NC_043006.1:66538491-66543491 GCF_006345805.1 Octopus sinensis
TCACACACGCATACATACACGTATGTATATGTGTATGTATGTTTGTATGTATGTATGTATGTATGTATGTATGTATGTATGTATGTATGTGTATGTGGTATGTTTGTACTGTCGTTACCGTTCTTGCTTTTTTTACCCCTCTGCGAAAAGATCTCAGAATTTTAATTGATTTGCTTTTCGCCGGAAGGAAGTTTTCTTCGAAGTATACGTCTCGCTTTTATCCTTCGAAACGTTTAGTAGATGAAACCTTAGCGACTGAAGAAGGGGATTTTTCGTTGTGCTTATTGTCCTGTATCTCTTTTTTTGCTTGTCTTGTTCCTGGTTTTTGTGTCTATTTTTCGTCTCTCTATGTGTTCGACGTCTTTTTGTGTCCTGTACACATATATGCGTGTATATGTACATGTAGAGGTAGGTACGTACATATGTTTATATATGCATATGTTCTATTTTATTAACATATATATATATATATATATATATATATATATATATAAATATATTATATAGATTCTTCACTTTTGCTTGTACCTTACTAGTGTAAGTTTCCGAATATGAAAATAATACTTGTATATGGTGTATTGTGATTTTATGGAAAGGAGTCCCATAAAACTCAACGAAGATGTTAAAAATGGGGAAGAGACGTTAAAATGTAAAAGAATTTTAAAATTAAAATTCTCTTACATTTTAACATGTTCTCTCCCCCATTTGTTGAGTTTTATGGGATATCTTTCCATAAATCCATCTAACACAGCGTATACAAGTATTATTTTCAAATTCGTAAACTTGAACAAACAAACGAAGAAGAATCAATATTTGAAATCTTTTTTCGTAATCCTCCAAATTTAAGGACGGAATTTAATTGAACCTTTTTACACACACATATGTATATTTGTGTGTGTGTGTAGATATAAACTCTCAATCTATATATATTTCTGTGTATATATATGGATATATATATATATATATATATATATATATATATATCTATTTATATATATATATATATTATATATATATAATTAAATATACGGTATAGATATTGTGTCTATATATGTATATATATATATTTGTATCTATATATATGTATATATATATATGTATGTATGTATATACATATATATATATCGGGAAGTACATTTGCCACCTAAATGTGGCGGACCCATAGGGGACGATATACTGTTGTTTATAGCCCCAGGAAGACATCTTCTCTAGTTAGCTAACGATACAGTCTCTGTCTATATACTTTGAGATCCAGTTCTCCACCAAAGAACAAAAAAATATATATTTTATATTTACTTACCTTTAAAAAGCAACGAGCTGGTAGAAACGTTAACACGCCGGGCGAAATGCTTAGCGTTATTTCGTCTGTCTTTATATTCTGAGTTCAAATTCCACCGAGGTACACTTTGCCTTTCAGCCTTCCGGGCTCGATAAATTAAGTACCAGTTGCGTACTTGGGTCGATCTAATCGACTGGGCCTCCTCTCCAAAAATCTTGGGCCTTGTATCTAGAGTAGAAAAGAATTTACCTTTAAAAAGCAACGAGCTGGTAGAAACGTTAGAGCGCCGGGCGAAATGCTTAGCGTTATTCCGTCTGTCTTTATGTTCTGAGTTCAAATTCCGCCGATGTCCACTTTGCCTTTCATCCTTCCGGTTGCGTACTTGGGTCAATCTAATCGACTGGCCTTCTCACCAAAAATTGCGTTCTTGTGCCTAAAGTAGAAAAGAATATATAGTCCTAGCCGTGGGAGCGATATGGAGGTTGACTACTCTAATCTCTTCTTGCTTATTTTCACAAGCTGATGCTGCAGTACACGATCGTGTTGTACCACTCGTAGTAGGTGAATGAGGGGACTCCTGATCGTTGACATCTAGAAATTAGAAGGCAGCCATCCTTAGAGTTGCCAGGATGGTTGCAATTTCTGGGTCCTATTGATGTTGCTAATGTTCTTGACTCTACCGTTGTCCACCACTCTCTTATTTATTCCATGCGTTTCCAACTTCTCAGAACAGAAAACCCTCAAGTAGCTGCGTTAGCCACATATGCAATGGCTGTAATTTCTGCCTTGTACTACTAAATCCTAGTGATTTTCTCTCTGCCGTCGGGGCAAGGTGCTGATCATTAATTGAACTGCGGTCTTTGAAGGTCATCCAGAAAAAGAGTTCTATGGAGATACTTCAAACCACATAAGGTTTCTAAATATTTTAGTTTAGATCACACCACTTGCTACTTCATCTTGAGCCCGCTTTGATGAGCGTACTTATTTCTTATTTCTTTACTGCCCACAAGGGGCTACACAGAGAGGGGACAAACAAGGACAGAAAAGCGGATTAAGTTGATTATATCGACCCCAGTGCGTAACTGTTTCTTATCTAATTGACCACGAAAGGATGAAAGGCAAAGTCGACCTCGGCGGAATTTGAACTCAGAACGTAGCGGCAGACGAAATACCTATTTCTTTAGTACCCACAAGGGGCTAAACACAGAGAGGATAAACAAGGACAGACAAACGGATTAAGTCGATTATATCGACCCCAGTGCGTAACTGGTACTTAATTTATCGACCCCGAAAGGATGAAAGGCAAAGTCGACCTCGGCGGAATTTGAACACAGAACGTAGCGGCAGACGAAATACCGTTACGCATTTCACTCGCGTGCTAACGTTTCTACCAGTTCGCCGCCTTCGTCACCTTTAATAATAATCCTTTCTACTCTAGGCACAAGGCCTGAAAGTTTTGGGTAGAGTGCAAGTCGATTAGATCACTCCAAGTACGCAACTGGTACTTAATTTTATCGACCCCGAAAGGATGAAAGGTAAAGTCAACCTAGCGAAATTTGAACTGAGAACGTAAAGACGGACGAAATGCCATTAAGCATTTTTCCCGGCGTACGAACGATTCTGCCAGCTCGCTGCCTTAATAATAATGATAATAATAATAATAATAATAATAATAATCGGAGAGACCCCCTTCGGTCACGACACAGACCATGGGATTGCACCTAGAAAGTTACCCTCCTAGACACAAGTCCGGGCGAGGTTGTTTATGGAAGACCAGCAGTCGCCCATGCATACCGGCTTCCCCTCTCCACGCCACCAGTGTTATCCAAGGGAAAGACAAAGGTCGATACAGCTTGGCACCCGTGACGTCGCAACTCATTTCTACAGCTGAGTGAACTGGAGCAACGTGAAATAAAGTGCCTTGCTCAAGAACACAACACGCAGCCCGGTTCGGGATTCGAGCTCACAACCTCACGATCGTAAGCTCGAGGCTCTAACCACTGAGCCATGCGCCTTCACTAATAATAATAATAATAATAATAATAATAATAATAATAATAATAATAATAATAATGAATGATTAATGTGTAGAATATGTATTATGTAAGAGGGTTTATAGTAACCAAATGTAATTATTTAGAATATGTGCTGTCTATATTGTCTTGTAGAATCAGGCGGTGATTGTGTAGAATTGGCATTGCGTTACTTGTTATAGTATTGCGCATGGAATTTGGAAGAATCTTTGTAGCAATTAATTACATGTGTTGTACCATTAATTAATCAGAAGCACAAGTCTTTTCAGACAATGTCGCTGATGTATCATGAGAATTATATTTACGGCACAAACAGCAACAGAATACTCACTCAGTCACTTTTGAAATATTGTAATGGTCATCTGGTTCTGATGACCGAACAATAAGAATATTTAGGAACTGGAATATTCTTTAACTGGAAAACAAATGAGGTGTATTTCATTATTGACTGTAGATAGCGTATAATATGTGTTGGGAGGGTTGTAGAATTTGATCGGGGATTTCGTAGAATATGTGTTGTGTAGATTATGAAATTTAGGAAGAGTTTTTGTTGAATGTGTTTCGTAGATTGTGTTGTAGTATTGGCGTTGCTTACTCTTTTACTTGTTTCAGTCGTTTGACTTTGGCCATACTGGAGCACCGTCTTTTAGTCGAGCAAATCGACCCCAGGACTTATTCTTTGTAAGCCTAGTACTTATTCTATCGGTCTCTTTTGCTGAACCGCCAAGTTACCGGGACGTAAACATACCAGCATCAGTTGTAAAGCTATGTTGGGTAGACAAACACATACACACAAACATATACACAAACATACATATACATATATACAACAGGCTTCTATCAGTTTCCGTCTACCAAATCCACTCACAAGGCTTTGGTTGGCTCGAGGCTATAATAGAAGACATTTGCCCAAGGTGCCACGCAGTGGGACTGAATCCAGAAACATGTAGTTCATAAGCAAGCTACTTACCACACAGCCACTCAGTCATTGTGTATAATATGTTCTATGTATATACAGCGTGATTCAAAATTTGTCATACATAGGAACAATTTTTTGTTTTTAGAAACAGATTTTTGAATCACCCTGTAGTATTATATATAGTAGTGAGTAAGGCAGTGAGTTTGGATGCATCATCAGCACGCCAGATAAAATGCTTCGCGGCTTTTGTTACGGCTCTTTATGTTCTGAATTCAAATTCCGGCGAAACGTGCGAACATTTCTGCCAGTTGACCGCCTTAAGAATAGTGATTAAAACTTTTGGCACAACTCCAACAGGTGGTAAGACTATAACTTTTATATATGCACCCTGGAAAGATGAAAGGCATAGGTGACATCGGCGGGTTTTGAACTCAGAAAGTAAAAACGGACGAAATGCATGCTCGTTGCTATGTAACTGTTATAATATTCTTTTCAACAATAAGCACAAGGTCTTATTTGAAAGAGCGGGTAAATCGATTACATCGAGCCCATTGTTTCACCGGTACTCAATTTATCGACCTCAAAAGGATGAATGTCAAAGGCGACCTCGGCGGCATTTGAACTCAGAACCAGAAGACAGACGAAATACTTATTTCTTTACTACCCACAAGGGGCTAAACACAGAGAGGACAAACAAGGGCAGACAAACAAGGGCAGACAAACGGATTAACTGGTGCTTATTTAATCGCTCCCGAAAGGATGAAAGGGA
>NC_043006.1:66548491-66560991 GCF_006345805.1 Octopus sinensis
GAAAATGAACCCGACCGCTCTCAAAAATAAAGTAAGAAAAAATACAGGAAATATAATCCAGAATCAGTGTCCGGTATCGGATCGATCCCAAAATCTGGCGAGTTCGTACCCGTCACGAGGCCAAACATCTCTGAAAGTTTTATCCGAATCCATCCAGCGGTTCTTGAGATATCATGTACAGGGTCAAACAATCAACAAACGAACAAACACAACTGAAAACAATACCTCCGCCCTCGCTAGGGCGGTGGTAATATTATTATTATTAAATTTATTATTATTATTATTATTATTATTATTATTATTATTATTATTATTATTATTATTGTTATTATTATTTTTATTATTATTATTATTATTATTATTATTGTTGTTGTTGTTGTTGTTATTTATTATTATTATTATTATTATTATTATTATTATTATTATTAGTAGTAGTAGTAGTAGTAGTAGTAGTAGTAGTAGTAGTATTAGTAGTTATAGTAGTAGTAGTATTTGTTTTAATCGTTTATTGGAAAACTGACACAGATAACAGTGAAACTATTTGCGCTAATTAAAAAGGCTATATTTTTGTTTATTTATCTATTTACGTCAGATACCAACGCTCGGTAACGGTAGAATCGGTTTGGGTGTATATAAAAATGTATATATATATATAAAATTCTAGATCATTACATTCTGAGTTCAAGTCTCGCCGTGGTCAAGTTTGCTTTTACATCCATTCGGGGTCAATGTGCCGGCAAAATCGTGTGAGCCCCGGGGGAAAATGCTTTGCGGTAATTGCCGCATGAGAGGTTGTGTGGTAAGAAGCTTGCTTCCCAAACACATAGTTCTGGGTTCAGTCCCACTGCGTGGCACCTTGGGCAAGTGTCTTCTACCACAACCTTGGGCCGACCAAAGCCTTGTGAGTGAATTTGGTAGACGGAAAGTGAAAGAAGCCCGTCGTAAATATATATATATAATATATATATATAAAACATACGAATACTTACATATACGAACGTATACATACATTTATATGCACGTATGTACCCGATCTGTTCAAATTGCTCGCCCAAACTCCTCGTGCGATATGGTCAAAATATATCACCGCAGTGAATATAATGACGAAATACATATATGAATTTATGTAAAGAAGGATAAGATCGTTATTTATTGGAGATGGACACAAGAGGTGTTGACGGTCGTCAGTCAGGGTAAAAGATGAAAACCAAGAATGACCAGTCTTTGTTTGCCTCTCCTTCTAATTGTTATTTCTCTTGTCTGTCTTTGTATCGCTTTGTATCGTCCATCTGTCCGAACGTTTTAATGCCCTCTATTGCGTTTTTCTTCCATATATATATATATATACATATATACATATATATATATATATATATATGTGTGTGTGTGTGTGTGTGTTTGTGTGTGTGTGTGTGTGTGTGTGTGTGTGTGTACACATTTGTCCCACCACCCATCATCGCTTGACAACCAATGTTGGTGTGTTTACGTCACCATAACTTAGCGGTTTGCCAAACGAGACCGATAGAATAAGTACTTATAAAAATAAGTCCTGGAGTCAATTAGTTCGACTAATTCGGTGCTCCAGCATGGCTGCAGTCAAATGACTGAAACAAGTGAAAGAGTAAAAGAATAAGGAGTCTTTACGTTCGGTATTAAAATCTTGCCGGATATCCTTTATTAAGTATATTCCTTAATTCTTCCTCACTGAAGACGGTGTGGGTGGCTTATATGGAAATCTTTGGTGAATGACCTATGCACTTTTTACACAGCTATTCTAGAAACAGTTGTAAGAGACTTTATGCATTAGTTCTTAGTACCTTATTTTTCTCAAACTATGCAATTGCGTGTGAATTCAAGGCGGTGAGCTGGCAGAAACGTTAGTATGCCGGGCGCATTCTTAGCGGTATTTCGTCTGTCTTTACATTCTGAGTTCAAATTCCACCGAGGTCCATTTTGCCTGTCATCCTATCGGAGTCGATAAATTAAGCACCAGTTGCGCACTGGGGTCGATATAATCGACTTAATCCGTTTGTCTGTCCTTGTTTGTCCTCTCTAATTGACTGTCCTCCATCCCAAAATTTTCGGGTCTTGTGCCTGAAGAAAAAAAGAATATTCTTTATTCTCAAGGCGGCGAGCTGGCAGAATCGTTAGCACGCCGGGCGAAATGCTTAGCGGTATTTCGTCTGCGTTACGTTGTGAGTTCAAATTCCGCCGAGGTCGACTTTGCCTTTCAACCTTTCGGGGTCGATAAATTAAGTACCAGTTACGCACTGGGGTCGATGTAATCGACTTAATACCTATGTCTGTCCTTGTTTGTCCCCTCTGTGTTTAGCCCCTTGTGGGTAATAAAGAAATAGGTATTTCGTCTGTCTTTATGTTCAGAGTTCAAAGTCCGGCGCGGCCGACTTTGATTTTCCTCCTTTCGAGGTCGATAAATTATGTACCAGTTACGTAATCGACTGGCCCCTTCTCCAAAAATTTCGGGCCTTGTGCCTAGAGTAAAAAAGAATTATGTGTGAATTATAAATCACATCTTCTGAAGTGATACCACGCTTTACTTGTTCATACTTTCTCTCCAATATGTACGAGGGGCGTTCAATAAGTAATGCCTCTGACCCACTTCCCATAGCAGTAGAGCAACGAAACTTGGCACAGTTATTAGTCTTTTTCTACATAGGAACCACCCAGAGTTACGCATTTCTCCCATCGTTTGATGCAGCTCTGGAGACCGTTTTTGTAGAAGACCCCAGCTTGGTCCTCCAACCTGAACGTGACTTCAGAAATCAAGGCTGCATCATCTGGGAAACGCTTTCCTTTCAAAAACAACTTCATGACTGGGAAGAGAGGAAATCAGAGGGTGCAAAGTCAGGAAAGTAGGGCGGATGGGGGAGGAGTTCATAGCCATACGCCTGTGCTTCTGATCTGGCGACAAGCGAGTTGTGGACCGGAGCGTTGTCCTGCAGGAGGAGGATGCCTTTGCTGATCTTGCCCCGCCTCTTGATTTTGATAACTTTTCTTAATTTCCTCAAAAGTGAAGCATAACAGGCTCCTGTAATTGTGGTACCTTTTGCCAGGAAATCTGTCATCACTACTCCGTCCTGGTCCCAGAAGACTGTGAGCATGACCTTGCCAGCGGAGGGCTGCACCCTTGCCTTCTTTGGAGGGGGTGAGTCACGGTGCTTCCACTGCATTGACTGGGCTTTGGTCTCTGGATCATCGTGATGGACCCAGGTTTCATCCTGTGTAATCAGTCTTTTGAAAAATTTTGACTCATCTTCTTGGCGCATCTCCAAATTCATCCTCGAGCACTCGACGCGTTCTTGCTTCTGGAAAGGCGTGTGCAACCTGGGAATCCATCTGGCAGACATCTTTTGCATATGCAAATGGTCATGAATGATAGTTTTCACAGACCCGGTACCAATCTTGACCTCATGGGCTATTTGGCGAATGATTAATGCATCGATCTTCCAAAATGGCAGCCTCAATTTGACGGACAGATGCCTCATCAATGGCAGAAGCGGGGCGACCAGATCTGGGACTGTTTCCACAGAGTTCCGACCATGTTTGAATTCACGATGCCAGCGTTTTACAAGGTCATATGATGGGGCATCATCACCATAAGTTACTTTCATTTCATCAAAAGTCACCCGTGGTGTGCGTCCTTTCAGATACAAAAACCGGATCACTGCTCGACACTCAACAGGCTCCATTTCACACTTGACTCAGTTCAAATACCTGTAAATCAGAAACCACAATTAGTTCAGAGCTGTAATTTGTCACTTACTCTATAGAGATATAAATAATTGCACATGCAAAATTTCAGCTAGATCAAACAACTGCAAGTGGGTCAGGGGCATTACTTATCGAACGTCCCTCGTAGATGCCCGCTCAATGATGAACAAACAGCCATTATCTGCTAGGTTACTACAACACCTCTTTCGGTTTAGGAGTATTTCCAGTCGAAGTTTTATTGGTAAACCAAACTGAGCATTGATCGTATCAGATACATTACACCATTAGACGGGATTTTTTAATATGCATTTTCTTTCTCACTCACTGATTCTTTCTCCCTACATATATATATATATATATATATATATATATATTATTACATTATATAAAAGGGCTTAGTAAAATAAATTACTTCGCCGCATACTGAACTCGTTAGAATAGCAGCTAAAAAAAACTATTTCTAACACTTAAAGAAAACCTCTCTCATATAGTGTTTGCTCAATTCAACCCAAGAAAGTATGAGGGTAGAGACATTAAAAAATCAAATGCAAAGGTTATTTGAGTACGTACGTTTCAAGATTAGCCAAAATCGACCCTTCTCTCATCAGCTCAGAAGCCCTTGTTTGAGTTTGAAAACACTGAAAATGGGAGCATACCCTTTCGGCTTGTTATCGCTTCTGAAGATCTGTTCCCAACTAACAGTGCTAGCTAACTCAAATATGCAAGAGAAAAATTTCTGTTCTCCCCTTTCCACCAGCGTGGGTTAAAATCAGCAAACACTATGCTTTTTTTCGGTAAAATCCAAGACAATTAAGTAGAGAGAGATGAATTATAATTTCAACAATTGAGGGTAAAATTAATTAATTAATTAATCAATTTCACCAAGTATTCAGTATGCAAAGGGACCATTTAAGGCAAATTCAAATTATTACATTATATAAAAGGGCTTAGTAAAATAAATTACTTTGCCGCATACTGAACTCGTTAGAAATAGCAGCTAAAAAAACTATTTCTAACACTTAAAGAAAACCTCTCTCATATAGTGTTTGCTCAATTCAACCCAAGAAAGTATGAGGGTAGAGACATTAAAAAATCAAATGCAAAGGTTATTTGAGTACGTACGTTTCAAGATTAGCCAAAATCGACCCTTCTCTCATCAGCTCAGAATGCCCTTGTTTGAGTTTGAAAACACTGAAAATGGGAGCATACCCTTTCGGCTTGTTATCGCTTCTGAAGATCTGTTCCCAACTAACAGTGCTAGCTAACTCAAATATGCAAGAGAAAAATTTCTGTTCTCCCCTTTCCACCAGCGTGGGTTAAAATCAGCAAACACTATGCTTTTTTTCGGTAAAATCCAAGACAATTAAGTAGAGAGAGATGAATTATAATTTCAACAATTGAGGGTAAAATTAATTAATTAATTAATCAATTTCACCAAGTATTCAGTATGCAAAGGGACCATTTAAGGCAAATTCAAATTATTACATTATATAAAAGGGCTTAGTAAAATAAATTACTTTGCCGCATACTGAACTCGTTAGAAATAGCAGCTAAAAAAACTATTTCTAACACTTAAAGAAAACCTCTCTCATATAGTGTTTGCTCAATTCAACCCAAGAAAGTATGAGGGTTAGAGACATTAAAAAATCAAATGCAAAGGTTATTTGAGTACGTACGTTCAAGATTAGCCAAAATCGACCCTTCTCTCATCAGCTCAGAATGCCCTTGTTTGAGTTTGAAAACACTGAAAATGGGAGCATACCCTTTCGGCTTGTTATCGCTTCTGAAGATCTGTTCCCAACTAACAGTGCTAGCTACTCAAATATGCAAGAGAAAAATTTCTGTTCTCCCCTTTCCACCAGCGTGGGTTAAAATCAGCAAACACTATGCTTTTTTTCGGTAAAATCCAAGACCATTAAGTAGAGAGAGATGAATTATAATTTCAACAATTGAGGGTAAAATTAATTAATTAATTAATCAATTTCACCAAGTATTCAGTATGCAAAGGGACCATTTAAGGCAAATTCAAATTATTACATTATATAAAAGGGCTTAGTAAAATAAATTACTTTGCCGCATACTGAACTCGTTAGAAATAGCAGCTAAAAAAATATTTCTAACACTTAAAGAAAACCTCTCTCATATAGTGTTTGCTCAATTCAACCCAAGAAAGTATGAGGGTAGAAACATTAAAAAATCAAATGCAAAGGTTATTTGAGTACGTACGTTTCAAGATTAGCCAAAATCGACCCGCTCTCATCAGCTCAGAAGCCCTTGTTTGAGTTTGAAAACACTGAAAATGGGAGCATACCCTTTCGGCTTGTTATCGCTTCTGAAGATCTGTTCCAACTAACAGTGCTAGCTAACTCAAAATGCAAGAGAAAAATTTCTGTTCTCCCCTTTCACCAGCGTGGGTTAAAATCAGCAAACACTATGTTTTTTTCGGTAAAATCCAAGACAATTAAGTAGAGAGAGATGAATTATAATTTCAACAATTGAGGGTAAAATTAATTAATTAATTAATCAATTTCACCAAGTATTCAGTATGCAAAGGGACCATTTAAGGCAAATTCAAATTATTACATTATATAAAAAGGGCTAGTAAAATAAATTACTTTGCCGCATACTGAACTCGTTAGAAATAGCAGCTAAAAAAACTATTTCTAACACTTAAAGAAAACCTCTCTCATATAGTGTTTGCTCAATTCAACCCAAGAAGTATGAGGGTAGAGACATTAAAAAATCAAATGCAAAGGTTATTTGAGTACGTACGTTTCAAGATTAGCCAAAATCGACCCTTCTCTCATCAGCTCAGAATGCCCTTGTTTGAGTTTGAAAACACTGAAAATGGGAGCATACCCTTTCGGCTTGTTATCGCTTCTGAAGATCTGTTCCCAACTAACAGTGCTAGCTAACTCAAATATGCAAGAGAAAAATTTCTGTTCTCCCCTTTCCACCAGCGTGGGTTTCTTTAAGTGTTAGAAATAGTTTTTTTAGCTGCTATTTCTAACGAGTTCAGTATGCGGCAAAGTAATTTATTTTACTAAGCCCTTTTATATAATGTAATAATTTGAATTTGCCTTAAATGGTCCCTTTGCATACTGAATACTTGGTGAAATTGATTAATTAATTAATTAATTTTACCCTCAATTGTTGAAATTATAATTATCTCTCTCTACTTAATTGTCTTGGATTTTACCGAAAAAAAGCATAGTGTTTGCTGATTTTAACCCACGCTGTGGAAAGGGGAGAACAGAAATTTTTCTCTTGCATTTGAGTTAGCTAGCACTGTTAGTTGGGAACAGATCTTCAGAAGCGATAACAAGCCGAAAGGGTATGCTCCCATTTTCAGTGTTTTCAAACTCAACAAGGGCATTCTGAGCTGATGAGAGAAGGGTCGATTTTGGCTAATCTTGAAACGTACGTACTCAAAAACCTTTGCATTTGATTTTTTAATGTCTCTACCCTCATACTTTCTTGGGTTGAATTGAGCAAACACTATATGAGAGAGGTTTCTTTAAGTGTTAGAAATAGTTTTTTTAGCTGCTATTTCTAACGAGTTCAGTATGCGGCAAAGTAATTTATTTTACTAAGCCCTTTTATATAATGTAATAATTTGAATTTGCCTTAATGGTCCCTTTGCATACTGAATACTTGGTGAAATTGATTAATTAATTAATTAATTTTACCCTCAATTGTTGAAATTATAATTCATCTCTCTCTACTTAATTGTCTTGGATTTTACCGAAAAAAAGCATAGTGTTTGCTGATTTTAACCCACGCTGGTGGAAAGGGGAGAACAGAAATTTTTCTCTTGCATATTTGAGTTAGCTAGCACTGTTAGTTGGGAACAGATCTTCAGAAGCGATAACAAGCCGAAAGGGTATGCTCCCATTTTCAGTGTTTTCAAACTCAAACAAGGGCATTCTGAGCTGATGAGAGAGAGGGGTCGATTTTGGCTAATCTTGAAACGTACGTAATCAAATAACCTTTGCATTTGATTTTTTAATGTCTCTACCCTCATACTTTCTTGGGTTGAATTGAGCAAACACTATATGAGAGAGGTTTTCTTTAAGTGTTAGAAATAGTTTTTTTAGCTGCTATTTCTAACGAGTTCAGTATGCGGCAAAGTAATTTATTTTACTAAGCCCTTTTATATAATGTAATAATTTGAATTTGCCTTAAATGGTCCCTTTGCATACTGAATACTTGGTGAAATTGATTAATTAATTAATTAATTTTACCCTCATTGTTGAAATATATATATATATATATAATATATATATATATATATATATATATATATATAATATATATATATACTCGCTGATTCTCTCTCCCTACATATATATCAGTGAGTGAGAAAGAAAATGCATATATATATGTATATCCGTGTGAATATATATACATATATATATATGTACATATATATCTGTGTACATATGTGTATTCTCTTGTACTCTTGTACTCGTTTCAGTCATGTGACTGCGGTCAAGCTGGAGCACCGCCTTTAGTCGAGTAAATCGATCCCAGGATTTATTCTTTGTAAGCCTAGTACTTATTCTATCGGTCTCTTTTTACGGGGACATAAACACACCAGCATCGGTTGTCAATCGATGTTGGGGGACAAACACAGACACTAAACACACACGCATATATACATATATATATGTATATATATACGACGGGCTTCTTTCAGTTTCCGTCTACCAAATTCACTCACAAGGCTTTGGTTGGCCCGAGGTTATAGTAGAAGACATTTTCCCAAGGTGCCACTATGTGGTTGGTAAGCAAGCTATTTACCACATAGCCACTCCTGCGCCTATAACAATTTCGCGTTCAGGAAGCGAACCCACGTGCAACACCTTAAACACTAGGCCACGCACTTTCTCAATATATATATATATATATATATATAAATATATATATAAATATAAATATATATATATATATATATATATATATATTATATATATATAAATATATATATATATATATATATATATATATATATTATATATATACATGTGTGTATATATATATATATAATATATATATGTGTGTGTGTGTGCATATATATATATATATAGCACACGTATACTTTTATACATATTTATGCTTGCGTGTGTTTGCCTATGTGTGTCTGCGTGAGCGAGTGTGTGTGTGTATCTGTGCGTGTGTGTGGTTATATTAAAAATTTAAGCGTTGGGAGAAATGTTTCTTTGGAAGACGTTTTCACATAAAATAAGAAAGTCGTAAGAATCTCATTTGCGTCTCCCCGTGCATCTATCAGGTGTTCGCTGTTTACTATCTCTCTGTAGTAAACACACTGCTTTCATCCTCATCAAAACAATCCCGTTACGCGCATCACTTTGATTATCTTTGCAAGTTTTTTTTTCTAATCTCACGCCGCTTATCGATATACTTACGAATAATGTAATAAATTTTATATCATAATCATCATCATCATCGTCGTGGTCGTGGTCGTCGTCATCAACATCATCATCACAATCATAATCATCGTAGTCGTCGTCGTAATCATCATCATCATCATCATCAGTATTATTGAATGCGAGAGCAGCGCATGCCATCAAAAGTGACACTGGTGTAAAATATACGAAGCCCAGTATGCCCATCATGACTACCCGTCTGATAAGGGTACAGCAGGCACATGCATCACAACCATATGTGCATGACATGGTGATTTCATATCAAGATAAACAGCGCATGACCTTACAAGTGGGAACCAGTTAGTATTTTTTCAGACTGAGTAGCTCATCCTGCTTAAAATGTCCCTGGATAAGGGTTGTTTAAGGATGTTGAACGAAATACCCATGTTTCCAGAGGTGAATTATTCAAACCTCCAAGAATCCCTTTCAACACACGGCTATGATGCTCCCCCACTACTTCTGCTCGTGATCAGAGATGCACTTATCATCAGCCACTAAGGGATATGTTCAACTGGTTAAGGTCAAACAACGGACAAGCAAATCTGTGGTATGGAGCAGAATATTTACTGTAGCCCATCTTTTATCCCAAGACAAAACAATGTACATGATAACACTTTCAATCAATTAAAATCAAAAGCCATGAGAGTCACTGCTTTGTACTGTATCAGAGCATTTATTATTATTATTATTATTTTTATTATTATTATTATTATTATTATTATTATTATTATTATTATTATTATTATTATTATTATTATTATTATTATTATTATTTATTGCCTTTGCAAAGCTTCTAACGCTGGAGATGTACTGCAGTGTCATCTGTTCACTACCAGTGAACTAAGGTAACACCTCTTATTTTTCGAACACCTTCAAGTATATTCGAGCACTTCCATGCAGTGCTGTTTCTGCAGGTGCTCCAAACTTATTGCAACCCCTATTTGTTCCATGTATTTCTCAAGATTTATACTCATTCCTCCGACAATTATTAGTACTACTACCAGCGTTTTCCTCGACCACAATTGCTTAAATTCCCAAGGTCACCTGTAATATCTCTCGACTTTTCTTTCTTCTTTATCGCATACCTTGTTGTCAGCTGGGCATGCTATATCTATGATCCAGCATAGTTTGTTTTCTTTCTCAACACTATGTCTGTCTTGCTATTCTCTATGCCTTGGTCGCACTGAATCATAAAATCCCTCAGGATATTTGCATTCTTCTTCTTCTTCTCTTCTTCTTCTTCTTCTCTTCTTCTTCTTCTCATAATTCTTATTAAGGCGAGTAGCTGGCAGAATCGTTAGCACGCCGGGCGAAATACTTAGCAACATTTCGCCCGTCAATAAGTTCCGTGTTCAAATTCTTCCGAGGTCGACTTTGCTGTTTATCCTTTCGGTGTCGATAAAATAAGTACCAGTTGTGCACTGGGGTCGGTGTAATCCACTTACTCCTCCCCGGCAATTACTAGCCTTGTGCCAAAATTCGAAAACAATGTTATTTTTAGTAATAGTATTAATATAACTGAAATTAATTCAGCGAGCTGGCAGAATCATTAGCACGCTGGACAAGCTGCCCTCCTGTCTTTATGTTCTGAGTTCAAATTTCGCCGAAGTTGACTTTGCCTTCAACCCTTTCGGGTCAACAAAATAAGTACCAGTTTGATACTGGGATCGATGTTATAGACTTAGAACTCCCTTGATATTGCTAGCCGGGTAGCAAAATTTAAAATGAATACTTTTATTAGTTATGCTTTGTTGCTTTGTTTCAAAGGAGTTGCTCCAAGTATCATCTAGTGACCTCCATGAAACAGAAATTTAGAGGGTTTAATTTGGGCCTTGAAGGCACATGGCTCAGAGGTTAGAGCGTCGGGTTCACAATCATGAGGTACCAGGCTATATTGTGTTCTTGAGCAAGACACTTTATTTCATGTTGCTCCTGTTCACTCAGCTATAGAAATTAGTTGCGATGTCACAGGTACCAAACTGTATCGGCCCCTTTGTCTTCCTCTTGGATGACATCAGTGCCGTGGAGAGGTGAATCTGGTATCCATGGGCGACTGCCTGTTGGTCTTTCACAAACAAATTTGCCCGGACCTGTGCTTCGAAGGGGAACTTTCTATGTGCAATCCCATGGTTATTTATGACCGAAGGGGGCCTTTAACTTTTTCTCTATGTACATATAATGGCGTGGAGAGGAGAGGCTGATATGCGCAGGCGAATATCAGTCTTCCATAAACAACCTTACCCGGACTTGTGCTACGTAGAGGAACTTTCTAGGTACAATCCCAAGGTCATTCATGACCAAAGGGGTTCTTTATTTATGAGTTGAAGACAAAGGAGACCAAATAATGACAAATAAAATTCCAGGATATGCTTCAAGGAAATGTGAATAAATTTGAAATTTTCTGTCTCATTACAAGCCTTTCGTGATATTTGCGATTTTAAAAGATTTTAAAAGAAATAAATATATATATTTTCAGGTAGTTTCCGAATTACTTGCAGTGATGTTCAATAATATTTTCCGAAATATGTTCGATGTCCCACATTCAATATTTACTATTGTTCTTTAGCTGCACAAAGCCCCTTTCTCTCTGTTTTCTTGGTAACTACAGACTTTCTATATCAGATTATATACGTTAGCGCGCCGGGTGAAATGCTTAGCGGTATTTCGTCTGTCGTTACGTTCTGAGTTCAAATTCCGCCGAGGTCGACTTTGCCTTTCATCCTTTCGGGGTCGATAAATAAAGTACCAGTTTCGCACTGGGGGCGATATAATCGACTCAATCCCTTCGTCTGTCCATGTTTGTCCCCTCTGTGTTTAGCCCCTTGTGGGCAGTAAAGAAATATATATCAGATTTTGGGTGATGTACTCTAAATGGAGTCATTTTTTAGTTTGTTTTTCATGTCTAGACTTGCACGTTCGTTTGCGTAATTCAGAACATGATAACTGTAACCTTAATTGTGACAGCTAGGATATTAGAGCTTAATACTTACTTCTTTTTTCTTGTTATTTCATTAAATTTTGCTGTCGTTATTATTGATAATATGAGCCTTCATTCGATAATTACTTTTTCTGCTCGGGTATGATATCAAGAGTCATTCTATATTTTCATTGAGGGAACTCAAGTCGTAATTTCTCTCAGTGACTAACCGATTCCATTTCAACAGACCGTACATGATACGCATTCATACATACATACATACATACATACATACATACATACATACATACATATATGCATGTATACATACATATATACATACATGCATACACACATACATGCATATCCATATATGCATATACATACATTTATACACGCAT
>NC_043006.1:66568491-66580991 GCF_006345805.1 Octopus sinensis
AATACCCCTATAATCAGCTACTGGTTTTCATGGCCTCTCGTTTAACTGATTGGAAGTTTTATCATTTACATGTTTTGTCTTAGTATAAAAGATGGGCCACTGCAAATAATCTGTTTAACATCACAGATTTTCTTGTCAGTTGTTTGACCGTAACCAGTCAAGCATGTCCTTGATAGCTGGCAGTATGTGCATCTCTAATCACGAGCAGAAGTAGTGGGGGAACATAGCTATGTTTTGAGCTTCCTTAAACAAATCTTATTCAGGGACCTTTTGAGTGTGATGGGCTACTCGGCCTGAAGAAAATTCTAACTGGACCTCATCTGCAAGGCCGTGCGCTGTGTATCTTGATATGAGATCACCATGTCGCGCACATGTGGTTGTGATGCATGTTCCTGATGTACCCTTATCAGACAGGTAGTTATGTTGGGTATATTGTGCTTCGTATATTTGTACCGCAGTGTCACGCAACAACAATAATAAAGAAGGCAATTGTATCTCACTCTGTTCACTCTGGCTATTGATATCCAAATAATAATATGCCCTCGATATAATTGTTAAAGGGAACTCCGAACTTATTGTGACAGTATGTATGCTTCCTCGATGGAAACAAAGCACGCAAAGCGTATCATGGGTTTTACATTTATGAGTGAAAAACAGGCAAGGAGACGCAGAGAATCACACAACTGTTTAACGAATGGTGGCGCTGTAATAAGTGTAAGGTATTTCAAATAGCACTGTTAGAGATATTAATGAGGACTTTTACAAGGTACATTACAACTCCGAGTTAAATACGATATAGATGACGAGGAGTCAAGCCCTGAATATGTAGGGCATGTGACAGACAGAATATTAATAAAAACAGGGAACCAACGACGAACTTTTCGAAAATCACAACAGTATGGAAGATTCTTGGTCTGTTCAATCTCGACATGCTGAATAGAACTTATAGAACGAGCAATTTACGTGAATTACAAGCCCATGGAAGGAGATCAGATGATAAAATGTGCTGATAAAATCTGCTCCTCAAAATTGTATAACATCTTGAGAAACCGTACACTGAGCTTCAAAACCAAAGATCTGTATATTGACCTGTTATGTCTACCCAGTGTTAATGTATAGAAATGAGGCATGGCTTGTAACATCAGAAATGAGGAGGTGCTTTGAGAGCTGAGAAATGCGGTTTCAAGGAGAATATTTCGGATAGCACACTCAGATAGATAAGAAAAAGGGCTTGGAAAATTTAGCAGTGACCGGAAAGATTGAAGGGAAAAGTAAAAGAAGTAGAGGAAGGATGATATGGTTATCAAACTTGATGAAATGGTTGGAAGGAAATGTTTTTTGTAGAAACAGGAATAGTTGTCCCCTGTGTCTTCCTATATCGCTTCATCTTTCCGGCAGGGTCCTCATATTTTTGTTTTCAATTTTTTTGCCATCCACTCTGGTATCATATGGCGTTGCAGAGTCTATGATCTCACACTGTTTGTCTTATTTTTTCCTCCTTTATGATCATGTTCTCATCGCTTCAATATGAAGGTCAGTCTTTAAGCGGAAGTCCCATAAAATCCTGTAATACTTATTATCTGTCACAGCCTCTTATTCGTGTTCCTAACACTTCCCTAATATTTCAAAGCCACACACCCAGCTAATATTCTAATGTACTCTTATGTACACTATTATACTTACTCTTATACTTTTTCGGTGCTACCTCACTTCACTTGCTCAAGAGATGATTGATTCTTTCAACTCCTTTCCTGCAGATTCCACATTTTCAGTCTGACTGAGTTTTGTCAATATTCGCCTTTATCAGATTTCTTCTAATTGTTTGTTCCCGAGCAGCTGCAATAAGCTCTTCGATATCTTATTTCAGGTTTACATCCGTCAGACACACCAACGCTTTTTACTGCCAACATCATCGGTTACTTGCTTGAATTGGCCATGTAATTCCTTTCTTTTCCATCTGCTTTCTTTGCTGTTCCTCTATTGTTGAATTCGTCCGCTGTCCCAGTAACTGGAAATGTCAAGCCGCTGATAGTATTCATTCTTCGTGGTGGTGCCCAGTGTGCATTGCGAGCAGTCTTTTAGTTCTTCTGTTCAAGTTCTGTAACTCGATTCCTGTCCACTTTAGAAAGAGAGCAGAGTATCTTAGTCTCGAACAGCCCGTGTATTGTTTTAATGATATTCCCTCCATTTAATTTTGCTTTGAGCACTATTCTAGTACTTCCTTTTGTCTTTTGTACTGTTTAGAGATTGTCTCTCTTATTTCTCATTCCGTTATCTTATCGTCTTGCAGCACCACCAGGCATTTGCATCCCTCATTATTTCTTAGCAATCTAATGATTGTTTTGTAGTAATTTTATACAACCAGAATCTATTTTCCGTCTTCCTTTCATAATTGACACTGCACACTTATCTACTCCAGGCTGCCTTCCAATAAGCTTGCTGAACACTCTTACCGTTTATACTAAAGAATCCAGGACTTTTTCACTCTTTGAGGTCATCCATATAAAGCATTTTGTATTCAAGTTGGTTTTGGTAAAATTATAGGCAGGCCTAGATTTTTTCAGTATACTTTTCTATAGAATTAACGCAATGACGAAGAGAGCAACAATCCTTAGAATATTCCTCTGCAAATGTTCACATTTCCTTACAAATCATCTGCGCATGTTAGTTCAACGTGCCACGCTTTCATCGCTTTTGCCAAAAAAAAACTGTTTATCGTTCCACTGACTTTGAGCGTCCTGACGCAGTACAAAAGCCAGCAGAATGGAACATTGTCGTTAAATCTTTCTTTCTTACTCGTACTTTATTTTGAATCCGATCAGTATAAAACAGATAAGCGGTTCCCTTTGTCTTCTTTCTGAATCGCTTTTGTTCTAGCAATAAATTGACCGTCTCCAGAAGGCCATATGAGGCTGATCAATAATTTCCAAAGTAATGGTAAGCATGTAATAAGTCTATAATTATTGACTCTCCTTTCTTTGTCCATTTCTATCAGCATTGTCTTTCCTTTTGTCATCCATCTTGGCGTTCCATTTTCTATACACCAGTAAGAAACTGTCTTATATAGCTGTGTATACTCGGGAGATTTTGAGCCAGAATCACTAAATACCATCCAATCCTAGGGCCTTTCAATTTGGTATTTTCATAATAATCTTTTTCGCTTTGTTATCCCCAAGAGTTATATTTTTCTTTTGCTCCATTTGTCCTCCTTTAAATTCTTACAACAAATCTGCTTTTATATTGTGTTCGACTGCTTTGCACCAAATTTCTTAGCAAAAGATTTTTGCTGCTTCAGAATCTGGCATATTATTACGATGATGTTCTTCAACAGTTGGTATAATTTTCTGTGGTTTTTCCACAAGAGTTTATTCTACTGGCACTAGTTTTCTCACTGTTTTCTTATGTTAAAAAAAAATTGGCATTGCTTTTCTTCTTTTGTCTTATCTCTACTTTAACTACCTGCAGCACTTTGTGTCTATTTACAGTTCGCTCCTCACCATTTTTTTTTCTGTGGTTGCACTTATTCTTCCAATGTCTGTTCTCATATGTTCAAATTGTTACTCAAATCTTCGTTTCCAACATAGGACTTTGTTCCCTGTGTTTCTTTCGATTATAACCCCGCCAATGTTTCCTACAGCAACAGACGCTGTGCACTATATGAAATCGTTTACATTTCTTTTTATTTTGAACATAGATTTTCATGAGCAGATCATCCAAAATCACTACTTCATCTATTTTTCCTCTTTGTATTCATTTCAACGCTTGTTATCTCTTTCTTTCGTTAGTCCTTGTCTCATTCAGCTGTTGTAGTAAGCCCCTTTATTCCTCTGTAGCATTCATTCCTTGCGTAAAGTAAACGTTTTCTTCATTTGTGTTATGTCTTTCCTGTAGATTCATATTTGATTTATATTTCCCTTTTTTTTGCCTCATGTAGTCATGTTTATAATCTTTATAATTGGAAGATTTATTATATTTACACGACTAAGTTTTTCTGGTCTAGAAGTAATTGTTTTGTACTTTGTAGACGCGTTTCTATAATAGCATTCCATGAGTTCCTCGAGTCTCCCTAGAGGTCATCCTGTATCAGGAGGACTACATCACTATCATCTTCTCCCCGCCGATTTTTTATTAACCTTTGTATACTATGCATGTCTTTTCCTTTTCATTGTTTACCGTGTATACTTACATTTTAGTTATTCATTTAAAAAAAATATAATTATTTTATCATTTAGTTACAAGTAAATACCCAGACTTTATGTCTGTCTTTGTATTGTCCTCTTCATCCTTCGCGCTGGTGGCAAATGAATGAAATTATCATTGTTATGATTATCATCATCATGAAAAATATGTGCTTTCCCTTGCTGGGTTTGATATGCGATGATCTCTCCACAGTCAGCAGACTAAGGTGACACTTGGGGACAAGGGCTCTCATGCAATGATAATTTTCGTTGGTGTTCTATTTTTACATTCGTTCTCATCTTTTTCAGCTATGTTAGTAGTTGGCTCTACTGGTATTATGTAATCTAGTGACACTCACTCCTGAACTTTCTAGCCTTGCGCCAAAATTTGAAACCGTTATTATTATTATAATTATTATTATTATTATTATTATTATTATTATTATTATTATTATTATTATTATTATTATTTTCACCTTATCACAGATTGTGTCGGAGACCCAAGAGTCATGCATGCGTAGCGGGCTTACTACCTGCAGCCTACGATACCATGCTATCCGTTCTTTTCAGCTGTGCCAAGGAGACAAATCCTTTGTAACAGTTCTACTGGGCATTCTATTCCAATTTCCTTTATATCCCTCTTGATGCCTCCTGATACTGTTTCCAAGGACCCAACAATAATTAGCACCATCTTCACTTTCTTCCTTTTCCATAGCCGGGCTATTTCGTACTTACATTGTTTTTTGCAAAAAAATAAAAATAAATATATACAAAAATTCAAAAATAGGTACTCCGATACATTGTAAAGTCTTTGTGTATTTTGAGTTTAATGATTGTTCACGAAAAAATTACCTTGAAGTATGGAAGTATTTGGGGGTATATTCCATCCACAACCCCAAAAATATCGAAGCATACACCACAATCATACAAAACCTCAGTCTACTGTCAACAGACCCAAAAATGAAAAACATTATAAATACACACAAAATCCTCAAATGTAAAAGGCAACACAAATCTTTAAAAAAACTCTGGACAAATGCCAAACTTCACACACCACATCCACCCCAGCAGTTAAAAAATGTGCATGCCCAAACTGTGACACCTGCTCCTTCCTACTTGAAGGCTCTGAATTTATCTTCAAACAAGGAACGAAGTTTAAAATCAAGACCAACTTCTCCTGTTCCACCGAGAACCTTATCTACGTTCTCACATGCGCTGGTTGCCAACATAATTATGTTGGACAAACGAGCTTCCCGTTACGTAAAAGAGAAGCGGTGAATAAAGAACAAATAAATCTCCCGGAATACTGGCAAATCCCACTGAGTGACCACATAGACTCATGCGCTAAAGACAAAAATCCCAAATACTACATATTCCCCTTCTACCAATGTAAAGACGGAATCACCACACAGGAGAGAATTAACAAGGAGAATCTCTTTATTGAAAAATTCAAAACGCATCTTAATATGCAAACTCCTCGTTGATCACACTTCTTTTTTCTACCTCATTCTTCATGGATGGACTAACACAAATATATAAGGATACCATGCAGTCATCACCTCAAGCTAAAACTTATATTCTTTAAATATCATTATTATTATTGTTGTTATTATTATTATTATTATTATTATTATTATTATTATTATTTCGTCTGTTATGCTCTAGCATCTGATCTATTATTATTATTATTATTATTATTATTATTATTATTATTTTATTATTATTATTATTATTTCGTCTGTTATGCTCTAGCATCTGATCTATTATTATTATTATTATTATTATTATTATTATTATTATTATTATTATTATTATTATTATTATTATTATTTACTGTCTTTGCACAGCTTCTAACGCTGGAGATGTACTACGGTGCCAGCTGTTCACTACCATTGAACTAAGATAACACCTCTTATTTTTCGAGCACCTTGCGGAGTATTCGAGCGGTTCCAAGCAGTGCTGTTTTCTGCAAGTGTTCCACCCTCATTGCAAACCCTATATGTCGGCAGTCTTGATGTATAATGCCGACACATTATCCAACGTCGATATTGGGCAATTCTGTCCTGTCTTGATTTGGATTCTACAGGTGCTAAAATCTTACACCCAGAGATTAAGTGGTGCAAGGTTTCAATCCCATCGTTGCAATATCGGTACTTTGAATCTACTCCATTAAAAATAATTATCATCATCATTATTATTATTATTATTATTATTATTATTATTATTATTATTATTGCCTTTTGCCCAGCTTCTAACGCTGGAAATGTACTACAGTATCTGCTGGAGATGTACTACCAGTGAACTAAGGTAACACCTCTTGTTTTTCGAGCACCTTCCGGAGTATTCGAGCGGGTCGAAGCAGTGCAATTTTCTGCAAGTGCTCCACCCTTATTGCAGCCCTATCATCATCATCATCATCATCATCATCATCATCATCATCATCATCATCATCATCATCATCATCATCATCATCATCATTATTATTATTATTATTGAGTGAGAGAGCAGTTCATGCCATCAAAGTGACACTGGGGTAAAATATACGAAGCCCAATATACCCATCATGACTACCCGTCTGATAAAGGTACACCAGGCACATGCATCACAGCCATATGTGCGCGACATAGTGATCGCATATCAAGATAAACAGCACATGACCTTGCAGGTGGGGCCCAGTTAGAATTTTCTTCAGGTTGAGTAGCCCATCCCGCTCAAACGGTCCCTGAATAAGGGCTGTTTAAGGATGTTGAAAGAACCACCCATGTTTCCAGAGGTGAATTATTCAAACCCCCAAAAATCCCTCTCAACACATGACTATGATGCTCCCCCATTTATGACTATGATGCTCCCCCATCATGACTATGATGCTCCCCCATCATGACTATGATGCTCCCCCATCATGACTATGATGCTCCCCCATTTATTATTATTATTATTATTATTATTATTATTATTATTATTATTATTATTATTATTATTATCCGCGTCGTCGTTTTTTCTTTGGTATTTACCGCAAACATATGCATTACACAACGCTCACTTCAAAGAGTAGATGTTCACCCTTCATGCTAAACATTTTACCCGTTTTTTATTATTTTTTAAATTTCATTTTGAGTTATGGACTGGTGACAGGAAGACTGCCAAAACCCCATTTCTTTTCGCAGAAGAAATAGGATTATATTATTATTTCCTTTTGTCTGTGAGCATTTGTAGCAGACAGCTATTTGTAACTTTGTGTGCCGTTGGTTGTGTATTCTAGGAATTCCTGTACTGTTTATGAAATTCTCAGGCAGACTCGATATGAAACTACGCAGATGTCTGACTGGTGCACGAAACTTATGCAAGTAAAGTATTTCTCAACAAAATTCCTCCCGATATAATATATTGGTGGCTGAATATTTCTCAGAGACTCGAAACCCTTAATGCATTACCGAGACAGAATTGGTACGAAACTGCGTAAATGGTTAAATATGATACAGCTACATGTAAACCAATGACAATTTTCCTGATGATACTGGAGTTTCGATTTACAGGCACAGCACACCTGAATAGTTTTTACGCAGAATTAACTTCAGCACAACTCGGTAATGGATCCAGAAAATTAACTGGGAATCTGCTTCGGAAAATCAGGGAGATAATGGTTACCATTTGAAGCGCTGTTGCTGATGGTGTTGCTAATGCTATTGGTGTTTCCCCGCTGACGTTGCTTCTTTTGCTGGTGTTGCAGTAGAGTGATGCACGAAACATGTGGCTATGTCATAACTGGATTGGCTTTCATTTTAGCTTGGAAATTCGATCCATTCTATGGAAAAATTACGGTCTAAATTGCTTTCAGTTAAGACGAAATTTGATTGGTCGAATGTGATCACAAAATCAGGTATAGAATTTCTATATTTCTGCTTGACGTGTGCGTTTTAATGTCATACGACCGTATGAAAGGTAATATATGTATATTTGTAAGTATGTATGTATGTATGTATGTATGTATGTATGTATGTATGTATGTATGTATGTATGTATGTATGTATGTATGCATGTATGCATGTATACACACACAAATATATATATATATGTATATATATATATATGTATATATATATATATATGTATATATATATATATATATGTATATATATATATATATATATATATATTATATATATATGTATATATATATATGTATATATATATGTATATATATATATGTATATTATATATATGTATATATATGTATATATATATATGTATATATATATATATATGTATATATATATATATATATATATATATATAATATATATATATATATATATATATATAGAGAGAGAGAGAGAGAGAGAGAGAGAGATCAATAAATGGTGGGGTTGTGTTGACCGCACGTGGAGAAATGATAAGCAAGGAAAAATTGTAAAAAGGCAGAATGCTAAATTGAAAGAAAATTTTTATGAAAATGGGTGTATGGAAAAGTTTTTGAAAAATTGATAAAATATATATATATTAATTCAAACCGGTTTTCGTCATAATGTGACTTTTCAAGAATTGTAAAGAAAAGACATTTTTTTAAATGTGAGGAGGGGGAAAAAAGAAAATTACATTGTTTTTTCATTAAAATTTTCTTTCAATTTAGCATTCTGCCTTTTTACAATTTTTCCTTGCTATATATATATATATATACGTATATACATGCACACACCTACGCTGAACAATTGACAAATCTGCATTTACTCTATCGAGATTACAAGTCTAGGTTTATACGTGTAACTACTGGGGCTCTGGGATATGTAACACACTGCCTAAATACTAGTCTTCACAAATTAGGCTTCTCAAAACCAGAAAGGAGAAAACTAATTCGAAGACTACAGGTCCAATCCATTACTGGAACTGTAAAAATCTATAAAACTTTCCAGAAATTTATCATTTGAATATGTTTGAGCATGTTTAGATATGCAAATATATGCATGGGAATACATACATAAAGCAAAATATACAAATCTGCACACATACATACATGCATACATGCATAATTGCATACATACATACCAGTTTCACTTCGATCCGTAAGACTTAAAATTTCGCAGGCATGTAGGAGGAATACATCTCTTCTGAAATAAGGAGAAGTCTAATGGACTTCCGGCAAATTCACGATGGGTTCATCCTACGCACAAATCAGGTAGTTTTTGGAAAATCCTACACTCATGACATGGAAGTGTCTCAGGCTTCGTGGGAGAATATACAGTAGCAGACCGTGCTGCTGTTTGCGTTACTTTCAACGCCAAAGCTTGGTACAAGGTCCTCCAGGATTTCCCAGATGTGTATCTCTACATATCTTTCCCGCCTTTGCACCAGGAAGTAGAGATTTATCTCTTTCAGTCTCTCTCAGCAGCTGATTCGTCGCATTGTGTCAATCTTCTTTGAATACACACACACACAGACATACACACACACATACACACACACATACACACACACAAACACACACACACACACACACGTGCGTGTATGTATTCATTTACGCTTGATTCCTTAAGACTAGAAATGTTAAGACCTTCGTAATACTTAAGCCAAAACTAGAAAAGGAAACAAAATTTTATACAGGTCTTTCATACATTTATTCCTTATTTCTAGAATTCTTATTCAAACTGCTAGCTCCCCCAAATGTTATGAAGAAATGATTATCTCACTGTGGTTTAGATCAGTAATACCCAACCCTTTTATCTTTTACATTTCGCTCCGGTTTCATTCAAGACAATTCTGCGACAGTATGAAGTATTTGGCTCATAGCAAAAACAAAACAAATTGCATAATATATACTTTAATTATTCTTTTCTACTCTAGGCACAAGGCCCGAAATTTTTGAGGAGGGGGGCTAGTCTTTTAGATCGACCCCAATACGCACCTGGTACTTATGATGAAAAGATGAAAGACAATGACAATCTCGGCGGAATGTGAATTCAGAGCATACAGACAGACGTAATACCTATTTCTTTATTACCCACAAGGGGCTAAACACAGAGGGGACAAACAAGGACAGACATAGGTATTAAGTCGATTATATCGACCCCAGTGCGTAACTGGTACTTAATTAATCGACCCCGAAAGGATGAAAGGCAAAGTCGACCTCGGCGGAATTTGAACTCACAACGTAACGCAGACGAAATACTGTAAAGCATTTCGCCCGGCGCGCTAACGTTTCTGCCAGCTCGCCGCCAATGCCAGCTCGTCGCATTGTGTCAATCTTCTTTGAATACACACACACACAGACATACACACACAGACATACACACACACAGACAGACGTAATACCGCTAAGCATTTCGCCCGGCGTGCTAACGTTTCTGCCATCTCGCCACCTCCTTCTGGTAATTATTCTTTTCTATTCCAGGCACAAGGCCCGAAATTTTTGGGGAGGAGACAAGTAGATTAGATCGACCCCAGTACGCAACTAGTACTTAATTTATCGACCCCGAATGGATGAAAGGCAAAGTCGACCTCGACGGAATTTGAACCCAGAGCATAAAAGCAGACGAAATACCGCTACGCATTTATAAGTATATATATATATATATATATATATAAATATATACACACATACACTGGCGAGAAATAAATTTAAGACCGATGATAAAAGTTCTATTTCTTATAAAGTATTTTGTTACTAACACCATACAAATTATCTTTTTCTTTTACACTTTATGCAGAATTTATTTCTCTTTCGGATGATGCAGACAATAACTATTTTTATACAACTTGAAGAATTCTAATGCTAAATTAATATAAAAGTTTCAAATTTACCGGCAAAATTAGTTGAAGACTACCATTATAATTTTATTTTAACATAAGATTGCAGCAAAAATAAGCAACAAGAACGAAATATATATTAATACTTTGTGCCGTAGCCTTTATTCTTAATAACGACTGAACAACGCCTCGGCACTGAATTCGCTAAGTGATTACAAAATTATATGGAAATGTTTTGCCATATTTCATTGATATAATCGAATAATTGTTTTAGATTAGATGGTTTTTATCATGGACATTTTTGGAAACAATTCCACAAGTTCTCGATCGGATTCAGGTCCGGGCTCTGGGGAGGCCATTCGATTACGTCAACATTATGGTGATAAAAAATGTCCATAATATTTTTTGCTGATAAATAGCCCCCGGAGGCATTTAGTGAGTCAAATATGGCACATTATCCTTTAGTAGATTCATATAACCTACACGCTCTTTAATATCTTTTACTCTTTTACTTATTTCAATCGTTTGACTGCGGCCATGCTGGAGCCCTGCCTTTAGCTTTCCATCAACTTTAACTAGAGAGCCAACACCAAAGCTACTAATGTTCGAAAAGGAAACTTTTTGCTGCTAAAGTAATACGATTTTTGCTCTCGTGACTGGACTGAGGCTATGTTGTTCTCCCATTATTAATCAACTGTATAATAACGTTACATGATAACACTATATAGTGCAGTTAGGTTAGTTGTGTGACCACCCACTTTGGCAAAAAAATTGCATACATATTGCATGGACTTAAACTAATTTTGCCGGTAAATTTGAAACGTTTATATTAATTTAACATTAGAAGTCTTCAAGTTGTACAAAAATAGTTATTTTCTGCATCATTCGAAAGAGAAATAAATTCTGCATAAGGTGTAAAAGATAAAAATAATTTGTATGGTGTTAGTAACAAAATACTTTGTAAGAAATATAACTTTTATCATCGGTCTTAAATTTATTTACGCCAGTGTATATATATACATATATACATACACTCACACACACTCACATGCAAATATATATATATATATATTTACACATATGTATATATTTATATCTATATATATCTATATCTATCTATCTATCTATCTATCTATCTATCTATCTATCTATCTATCTAACTATCTATCTATATATATATATATATGTATATATATATATATATATATATATATATATATATATATATATATATAATATATATATATATATATATATATATATATATATAATATATATATATATATATATATGTACATATATATGTATGTACGTATGTATGTACGTATGCATACATGATTTATGCGATAGAGAAGCATGACATTTTTGAACACAATATTATTTGAAGCATCTGGCTTGGGGTTTTTCATATTTAAATTGCAATATTGATGAAAAAACATACGCACACACACTATCTATCTATCTATCTATCTATATCTATCTATATCTATCTATATATGAGAGTTGTTGGTATTTAGAAGACACAAAGAGTGTCGGGTAACGGTAGGTAAGTGCTATGGACAGACTATAGTTAAACTCTTGGTT
>NC_043006.1:66588491-66595991 GCF_006345805.1 Octopus sinensis
ACCCTGGGTTTCAGGGGCCCACAGCTATTTAATATTCTCTCTCCCAAGAGCCTGAGGAACCTGCACAAAGTAGATGTAGGCGTTTTTGAATCAACATGGGCCACCTCTTCCTGTCGAAAGTCCCAGATGAACCTACCTCAGGGCAAAAGGTGCAAATGATGGTAGCTACATCAAGCTCCATTCTTCACCAAGTGTCACATGATGGAGGAGGCTCTCGGTAATAAGAGTGTACAAAAATGCAGTGGTCAGCTTGGTCGCGCTTCTGAGCTGAAACTACAGAAAAAATATATAAGTTGTGTGTTTGGAGTGTGCTTGTATTCATGAATTATCTATGTGTTTCTATGTGTGTATTTATCATGTTTAATATCATTTCATTAATATATATAAAAAATATAGCACTCGTATTGTTCTGCACCCATTCGCGTGTTCGGAAACATGAATTATGAATTATATATATATATATATATATATATAAATATCTATATATGTATGTGTGTGTGTTGTGTGTGTGTGGGTGTGTGTATTAAAGCTTCTATACCCTTTGGACACCTTTGAGTGACCAATATTGTGATGTGGGATGCAATTCATTCCGTCCTCCCTAGAATATCTCAGATGATGTTTTTCAAGTATTGGATAATGTATTTAAAACTCTTCGTAATCTCCAGTCTGCGCATCCTTCCAAATATATATATGAGGAAAAGTGTAAGAGACGCATTATATGATCTAGTTCAATACGAGCATGGATATGAAAAGTATAATTATCCACCCACCCGCTAACAGTAAGTATGCTTCTACCTCGGTACATTTACATACATACATACATACATACATACATACATACATACATACATACATACATACACACACATAAAAAACACAACACACACACACACACACACCCATATATATATAGTGAAGCCGCATAACTTAATGGTTAAGTTATTCGGATCATAATCATTAGGACATGAGTTCAATTACCGTCAGCGAATTCTATTCTTGGACAAGAGAATTTTTTCACGTTCTTCCAGTCCACTCATCTCGCAAGAATGAGTTATACTTGTCTTTCAAATAGCCAGCCTCGTCTCACGCTGAATCTCCCTGAGATCTACGTTAAGTTTATGTGTGCCTGCGGAGTGCTCAGCCGCTTTCATGTTAATCCTACGAACAAACTGTTCCGTTGATCGATTCAACAAAACACTCGTCGTAACCAACGGAGTGCTAGTCATATGTATGTACGTATGTATATAGTAAGTATAATATATATATATATATATATATATATATATATATATTATTAGATATATATATATATATATATATATATATTATATGTCTATGTCTATATATATATATATATATATATACTATCTGTGTATATATACATATATATACACATAGATAGATTGATAGATAAATATATGTCAAAATCTGTCTGTCTGCCTGTCTCTCTCTCTCTATATATATATGCAAGTGTGTATGTATGTGTAAAAGGCAATCCAGTTTCATTTTGCGTCTTAATGTCATATGACCATATGAAAGGTAGTAATGCACAATGCTAACTTATATATATATATATATGAATAAAAAGGACAAAAAGCTTCCAACTAGTACATTAAATGATTGAAAATATATACCTCACAAAAATGGAAGCAATATTGTAACTTGCGCTCTACAAGGAACAACAACATTTTTAGAAGGCTGCAAAGCCAGATGTTTGTTTAAGCATCAAATCAGAGTGTTTAAAAAAATGCAGACACCTTGTAATAGAACTACAAAAATTATTAAATTTACATCACATTACAGATTGTTCATCTCTACTCTATTTACCCATCGTTTTCATGCTTTTTCCCCAGTTTCTATCATTTTTTTCATTCAAAATGTCTCCTTCAGTAAACTGCAATCACGTTTCTTCCCTATTATTGTGTCTATTTCGTTTAATCACAAACGAATACGTCTTTGAATTATTTCCACGACGATTATGCCTATTTTGTCACCTTAAAAATAAGCACACGCAACACTCACGTTTAGATTAAATCACATTCGCTTTATTCTTTTGTTCCTTTATTTGTTTCAGTCATTCGACTGCTGCCATGCTGGAGCACCGCCTTTAGTCGAACAAATCGATCGCAGGACTTATTCTTTGCAAACTTAGTACTTATTCTATGGGTCTCTTTTGCCGAACCGCTAAGTTATGGGGACGTAAACACATCAAAATTAGTTGTCAAGAGATGGTGGGGGACAAACAAAGACAAACAAATACATACATACACATACACACACACTCATATTATATATATATATATAATATATATATAATATATATATATACGACTGTCTTCATTCAGTTTCCGTCTACCAAATCCAATCACAAGACTTTGTCGGCGCGAGGTTATAGTAGAATACATTTGCCAAGTGTCATGCAGTGGGACTGAACCCAGAACACTGTGGTAAGTACTCCTAAGTCTTCAGCAATATATATCCACATAAACATAAGAAATGTTTATGTGGATATATAGGACTTGGAAGAGTAGAACACACAATCTCTCGTCGTCACGATGTATTTTGTTGGAAATATTTATGTATGCATTCTTCGTACGTATATATATATATGTGTGTGTGTGTGTGTGTACATATATGTTTCACACACACATACACACGCACGCATATATGTATATTATAATAGTGTATGAAACATACACGAAAGGAAAAGCACTATGTGAATTTCTTACACGCTAAAAATTTCAGTCAAGGCCTCAACCCACGAAAGAAAATCCTTACATTAAAGCACGTTGATTTGTACGCGAACAAGAGTGAATAAAAATCCTGACTCTTATTAGGCAGCATGCTAGCTACAGGTTAAATAATCATTTAATAATTTTTACTCTTATATTCCAAAAGTGTATATGTATACATAAATATACAAAGTATTGAGTTTAGTTCACCAGTGATCTAAACGATTAGGTACGCTAGGTAAGTGCTATAACGCATTACTGTAACGGATTCCTCCGTTCCTCTACTCCGTCATCACATTAATACATACCATTCTCATTTTCCCCATGTTTTCCCTATTTGTCTCTGATGACGGAATATCCCTTACACGGGGATATCCCAGAAACAGCTGTAAGGCTTTGATTTTTTTCCAATAATAATATTGTATACAACATGAGATGTTTGCCTTGCATTAATGTTTGTAGTCCTCTTTAACAATTAAACACACACACACACACACACACACACACACACACACACACATACATATACATATAATGTAATATGTGACAATTATGGCATTATAGCAACCGAATAATTGTCATAAATATTACAGATTAATTTCTCTATTTGCATAATATAGAGGTCCCATTCATTCTTTTGTTGTCATAACCATTACTATTAACATATATATATATATATATATATATATATATATATATATATATATATATATACTAGCATTAAAGACCCGTCGTTGCCGGGTCATAGTTCTAGTGCATGTATATATGTGTATATATATGTGTACATATTACATGTACATCTATATATATACATCTACACATAAAATACGAAATACAAAGTTATATCTTGATATCGCTAGTGATAACAATACTCAAAATATATAACAGACTGGAATTGTTAGCCCGTCTCTTGTAATTTCGATCAATTGTATCTTGTCTTCCCTCTTGTATAGAAGTGTGGCTACAATCCGACGGCTGCAGCGAAATTCACTTTTGGTCTTTCTTCTATCGAAGACATTTTAACGAAAATACTTCCGTGTAAACGGTGAAAATATTGTCAATTTCCCCAAACAGGGACACAATTCAATGTTTAAACAATAACCAAAGCTCCTTCTCCCAAAAGGGGAAGGTTACGGTTTACAATTATTTAACAAATGCAACACAACAACGCTTCCCTTACGAGGAACCAACAAACGTAATAACAATAGTTAAACAGAAATAATAATAATAACAAACCTTACGGTAAACTAAAAAGCAGTACTCTGTTGAAGCTATAGGCCTTTATGGATCAGAAATAAACTAACGGCGGTACTCAGTAGAATGCTTAATGCTAGCTAATTAGCAAATAATCTAATGTAAAAGCCGTGCACACCTCCATCTGGACTATTCCATATCGGCACTTAGATTTTATTTTTTATTTATTCCCATTCATGTGAAACCACTGATTCAAGTTCAAGTCATTGATGCAATTTTATACCAATTGCTATATTTTTTACTTTTGTTATGTTACGATAATATTATACTTTAGTTTCATTTTAATTATTACTTACTACATATAATTCAATTGTTATTATTATTTATTGTAAAGTGAAAGTATCTGACATAAAATAGAGAAATGTTTTTGTTTCACTTTAACACGTAATACTGAAATAGTGGAGAAGATATGATATTGCTATGGGCTCGCTCTAGGCAAGAAGTTGAACATTGTTTTGCCCATGAAACTACATGGATCCTAAGTAAGGCATGTGTAAAATTTGAATAAAATTGGTTGTGTAGTTCTCAAGTTTTAGGGAATCGTAGTGGAGAAGATATGATATTAATGTGGGCTCGCCCTAGGCAAAAAGTTAAAAATTGGTTGTGTAGTTCTCAAGTTTTAGGGAAACACACAGACAGACAGACAGACAGACACGCATTCTCAGTTTTATATACATGTATGTATGTATGTATATATATATATATATATATATATATATATATATATTATATATATATTACATACATATGTATGTATGTATGTGTCTACGTATACATGTATATATACCGTGTAAACATAGGTTAGAAACGGTCTGGGAGAAAACGTCAATGGCTGCTCAATGTCAATGCACCTCACTGATTTACTTAAGATGTGGGTTCTCTACTTGAGATGTAGGCTCAATATTTACACATTTTTAGTCATAGGTTTATTTGCATCAACATCACCACGACAAAAAAAAAAAGCATTTTCTCATCTCTAAATCTTCAGCAATATATATCAAAACACACATATATATATATATATATATATAATATATATATATATAATATATATAATATATATATATATATATGCATGTGTATGTGGGGTGTTTGTACACGCCCACGATTAATGTGTATATATTCGGCATGATGTGTTTTTGATATAGGAGATAAAGTTTTTGTTTTCACAAATTAAATAAGAAAAAGTACTCAATGCAAATAAGTAGACGTTATATATTTTATTATTGAATATGAAACTTTACAAGTTACAACTAGTATACAGAGACGCTGAACCCATTTGTTTCAACTCGTCAGGTTTCAATTTCCAATATATATATATATATATATATATATATATATTATAATATATATATATATATATATATTATATAGATATATATTACTATATATATATATATTATATATATATATATGTATATGTAAGTATATATATATATATATATATATATAATATATACATTATGTATGTATGTATATATATATATATATATATATATATATATACATGTATGTAGTATGTGTGTGAGTGTGTATGTGTGCGTATATGCATTTATGTATATATCTATGTGTATGTGTATGTGTCGTGCGTATTATGTGTGTGTATGTACACATATTGTAATGTATAACCCGGACAAAAATAGTGCACGATGTATGCAGAATAATTTATTCAATCAATTACAAACGAGTTTGTAACGAGTCGGTATTATATTGACTTTGTTTCTATTCATAGCGATTTAAACACACACATACACGCACACACGCACAGACAAACAAATACAGACACACACATGCATACACACACGAATATGTATAGATATACTTCGGTCCAAGTATGTACTTGCGTGTATTTATGAACGTAAATATCGGCCACTCGGAGACCTGGTTCCGCTTCCTACGTGAATTGCTAACTGAAACACACTTCTAACTCACGATTCATATTCTTTTATTCTTTAATTCTTTTACTTGTTTCTGTCATTTTACTGTGGCGAAGATGGAGCACCACCTTTAGTCGAACAAAGGCAAAGGGGCCGACACAGTTTGGCTACAGTGATGTCGCAACTCATTTCTGCAGCTAAGTTAATTGGAGCAACGTGAAATAAAGTGTCTTGCTCAAATCGACCCCAGGACTTATTCTCTGGTTGCAGAACCGCTGGACTACGGGGATGCAAACACATCAACGTCGTTTGTCAAGCGATGGTGAGGTGAAAAAACACAGACACACAAATACATACACACATACATATATATATTTATATATAAATGAGGCTTCTTTCAGTTTCCGTCTACCAAATCCACTCACAAGGTTATGGTCAGCCCGAGGCTATAGTAGCAGACACTTGCCCAAGGTACCACGCAGTGGGACTGAACCCGGAACCATGTGGTTGGGAACCCAGCTTCTTGCCACTCCTGCGCCCCCACACAACCACTCATATATATATATATATATTATATATATATATAAGATATATTATATATATATATGTGTGTGTGTGTGTGTGTGTCTCTGTGTGTGTGTGAATGTGTGCAAGTGTAAATGTGGGTGCATGTACGATATATATTATATATATATCTGTGTGTGTTTGTGTGCGTCTGTGTATTTTATTAATATTTCGCAGAATTAAGAAGTAACTGAAAGTCCCTGAGTTTCGTCCTAGATACATACATACATACATACATACATACATACATACATATATATATATAATATATGTATATGTATCTATGTATTATATGATATATATATATATATATATATATATATATTATATATATATATATATATATATATATAGTGTGTGTGTGTGTGTGTGTGTGTCTATATATATGTATATATGGAGACCCCCTCCTTTGGTCATGAATGACCATGGGATTGCACCTAGGAATTTACCCTCTGAGGCAGAAGTCCGGGCAAGGTTGTTTGTGGAAGGCCAGCAGTCGCTATTGCATACAAGTCTGCCCTCTCCACACCACGGATATTATCCAAGGGAAAGGCAAAGAGGCCGGTACAGCTTGGCACCTGTGAAGTCGCAACTCATTTCTACAGCTCAGTGAACTGGAGCAACGTGGAATTAAGTTTCTTACTCAAGAACACAACACGCAGTCCGGTCCAGTAATCGAACTCACAACCTCACCATCGTATACTCGACGCTCTAGCCACAGACATACACACATACACACACACATATATATACAGGTATATATGTATATTATATATATAGATATATGTCTGTATATATATATATGTATATATATATAGAGAGAGTGTGTGAGAGAGAGACATACACATATATACATACATATAGATATATACATATGTATATGTGTATAAACACATTTACATATATAATGAATTATTATGTGATATTTAATGAGATAAATCCTTGTTAATGCCGAAACAATGCAAAATGAAATACAAAAACTGAAGCCAAACAACTGTTGAAGTTCTGCCTTGTATTTTTTTAAATACAATTTAGCCCTTTCATGAGGTCACGTGGTTGGAAGAATTTGTGTT
>NC_043006.1:66600991-66620991 GCF_006345805.1 Octopus sinensis
TATATATATATATATATACATATACCTATATATACAACACGCTTATATATGTATATATATCTATATACATGTATATATGCACATATATATAAATACTGTGTATATATTCATAAATATATACATACATATATATATATATATATTTTATATCATAATAAAATTAGTTGTTATATATATATATGCATATATATGCGGATATATATGTACATGCTCACACACACAAACACTTTCGCAAACAGTTGCTGCATACTTATAACCATTTTATGTATATATGTGAATATATACACATACATATACACTTCTATTAGAATGTAAATATATATATATAGATATGTGTGTGTGTGTACGTGTTTTGCATATATAAATATATATATATATATACATATACATGTGTTTACATATATGCATGCTTATAAATATGTAATAAGTGTATATTGTAAAATACATTTCGTGTGTGATACATATCATTTTAAGCAAAAATACTTGGTTGATTGATCGATCGGTTGAGTAATGTATTGATTGATTGTATATATATATATATATATGCACATATATATATTGACGAGCCCTTCCGTGCGGTAATTACCATCGTCGTCGCCTTCGTCATCATCATCATCATCATTATCTTCTTCGATATCATCAACCGAGGTGTTTATGTTATCATGATTATAGATATTCACACATACATGAATAATAATCTACTTTTCTCCTATTCAACATTCTCGATGTTGCTGTTGTTTTTTCAGTTGTTGTTATAGTAATAATGATTCTTCTTCTTCTTATTATTATTATCATTATCATGATCCTTTGTATTTTAGTATCATCACCATTCTTATTAATATTATAGATATCACCGTCATTTTTATCATTATTATGATAATTTTTGATGATTGTTATTATTATTATTGTTATTATTAGTATTAGTAGTAGTAGTGGTAGTAGTAGTAATAGTGGTATTGTTATTATTATTATTATTATTATTATTATTATTATTATTATTATTATTATTATTATCATCATCATCATCATCATTATCATTATGTAATCAAAATGATACAATTATGAACATCATTATCACCAGTCATTGTGGCTATTGTTATTGAACTACGTATCTATTTGATTCTGTTTTTAGTTATTGTATAATAGTTATATTGATAGTAGTTGTGGCAGGACGAATAGCAAGGAAAGATGCATAACGAATGGGAATCATAAAATACAGAACAAAAAACATATATAACTGAAAAATAACGAAAATAATTTAACTCTGCAATCATTCCGACCATCACCAACTACAAACCTATTAGTCGGGTATTCGGTTTCAAAACAATAGAAAAGTTGTATGAACACAAACGAGAGTCTGTGATAGAAAATGAGAATGACAACGACTGGTGGGACTTCGCCATAAAGATTGATCTTTCTGTTAAGGAAAGAAGACCAGACATAATTATCAGTGACTGCAACTACCAAGGCCATCACCAGCTCCAAACCTGCTATTATTTTGGTTTGGCTCAGGTTCGGTCTTATTACAACTAAGATTTATGTGGGTAGCGGGTTACTACCTTTAACTTTAGGTATCCACAAGTTTTCAGCAATCTTTCACGTGCTTACAACCCACCTGATAATCCTTGCTGTCCCTAAGAGACACTTTCTGTAAGAACTCTATTCCAATCTCCTTCAGCTCTTTGTCTATATCTTTGCTTACTGTTCCCAACGCACCGATGATTATAGGCACCACCTTTATTATTATTATTATTATTATTATTATTATTATTATTGTTATTATTATTATTATTATTGTTATTATTATTATTATTATTGAGTGAGAGAGCAGTTCATGACATCAAAGTGACACTGGGGTAAAATATACGAAGCCCAATATACCCATCATGACTACCCGTCTGATAAAGGTACACCAGGCACATGCATCACAACCATATGTGCGCGACATGGTGATCTCATATCAAGATAAACAGCACATGACCTTGCAGGTGGGGCCCAGTTAGAATTTTATTCAGGTTGAGTAGCCCATCCCGCTCTATTATTATTATTATTATTATTATTATTATTATTATTATTATATTATTATTATTATTATCATTATTATTATTATCATTATTTCCATTTTACTTCTCAGTGTTCTCGATTTTACGTACTCCGGTTAACTCTGTAAGAACGGGACAGCTACCAGTTATGAAAATATTTGCAGTATCTCTTTCCACGATACTGAACACCCAAGAGCCAATTTCAAAATCCTCGCTCTCCTCAATAGAGCATTTCCTTGAGCATGTTCTACCCTCATGTCAAATCCAATTTCTCCGACATATATCTCAAACCTCGTTATTAATACTCCCACTGGCCCTACACAACTACTGTTTTGACAGCTACTCTCTTCATTATCCACATACATGCAATTTCGTCTCTCAATAACTTCTATTTTTCCATTTTATCGAGCTTGTTGTCACATATTATTATTATTATTATTATTATTATTATTATTATTATTATTATTATTATTATTATTATTATTATCATTGTCATTGTCATTGTTATTGTTATTATTATTATTATTATTATCATTATTATAGCTGTTATTGCTGTTTAGCCATTCCCAAAGATCTCTAAGTCAGTCAATATATTTCCTGATTTTTCTGTCTTTAGCGTATCGTTTTTAGATACGATATTTCGGTAATAATAATAATAATAATAATAATAATAATAATAATAATAATATAATAATAATAATAATAATAACACCAGTAGTATAAAGTAAATTTGCTTGGTCTCCTTTGCCTGCAATATAATATTGGCACTTAAAAATAATACCCAGAGTAAAGCGTCCAACTTGATATTGAGGTCTGTGATTGAGACGGAAGAGTTCGCACAAATCAAGTCAATGACAATAGAAATAGTAATAACAATAAACATAATATTAAGAATAAGAAAAATAATAATAATGATAATAATAATAATCATAAGAAGAAGTATAAGAATAATAAGAATAACAGCAACAAGGATAATAAAAATAATAATAAACATAACAGTAACAAAAACAGTAACAATAATGGTAGTAGTAGTAGAAATAATAATAATAATAATAATAATAATGATACTAATAATAATAATAATAATCATAATAATGATAATAATAATATTAATAATAATAATAATTGTAATGGTAATAATTTGTTTTATTGCCACATAAACAATAATAATGTTAATGATAATGTTCGTAATTTTATTTAATATTCTTTAAAATTATACTCTCATTTAATAATAATAATAATAATAATAATAATAATGATAATAATAATAATAATAATAATAATAATAATAATATAATAATAATAATAATATTAATAACATAATAATAACAATATAATAATAATAACAATAATAATAATAATAATAATAATAATAATAATAATAATAATAATAATAATAAAAAGAAGTAAACAATAAGATATCCACCAATGGCCTCCTCATCCTCCTTTTCCTCCATATCATCACTGTCATCCGCTTTTCCCCATTACAATCATTATGTCAGTCATCTATTTTATTCCCATCGGGATGATGCCGATGTCTACGATGCTGATGATGATAATTATCAACGTCATGATCATCATCCGCATTACTATCACTACTGCGTCCCCGCGTCCTAATATTTTTTGCCTTATCTCTCTGGTTTCCATTTCAATATAGTTTTGTTATCAATGTCCCCCACATAATACTATGCATTTCTGTATTTTTATGTTATTTTCTGTAAAACTTAAACCAGTATTCAACTTATTGAGTAGTCGTAATTATTTGAATATGAGTAATAATTATTTTATTATTATTATTATTATTATTATTATTATTATTATTATTATTATTATTATATTATTATTATTATTATTATTATATTATTATTATTATTATTATTATTATTGTTATTATTATTATTATTATTAAAAGCGTGACTAGTTCAAGTATATTTGATACTGCAAAGACAGTTCACTGCAGTTTATTTTGAAGTAACATTTTCGCTGAAGAGAGAAATGTATGTATATATGTATTATATATATATATATATATATATATATATATATATATATATATATATATATAATATATATATATATATATATGTGCGCGTGTGTATGCGTGTGTATGTGTGTATAAATTAAAAAGTGTGTCTGGGAATATATATATATATATATATATATAGAGAGAGAGAGAGGGGGAGAGAAGAAGCAGACTTCTTCATCCACATTCAAACACACCTTCTAATCTTTCAGTGGGCCGATAGCGGCAAATTATGTATATATACATAAAGACAAAGAGAGGGAGAAAGAGCAGTTTAAGCCGAACCCCAACGTGTTGAATGGTACGAAAAGGATGTAAGGCGAGCAGAAAAAATGCAATCTATATTTTAGTTATCGTGGCCAATGCAAAACCATTTTAACGGTTAATGTACAAACGAAGTAAATCAACTTATAAAAAAAAATAACTTAATTTAGAAACACATTTTTCGATCTTCTGTTGTATATACCATATTTTCAGAACAAATATAACTGTAAAATATGTTTTCATTCATTTATCCACATTAATTCGTAACCCAAGGTATTCAGAATATTGACAAATGTAAGAGAGGAAGAAAAAACGTACTTCTACATCCACATTCAAACACGCGTTCTAATATATCGCTGGGCTGATAGCGACAAATTATGTTAATATATATAAAGTCAAAGAGAAGGAGAAAGAACAGTTAAAGCCGAACACCAACGTGTTGAATAGCCGTTGTTTTTTAAAATGAAAATAAAATAAAAACAAATGGACTCTTAGGTACGAAAATGATGTAAGGCGGGTGGAATATATGAAGTCTATTTTACTCTATTGACCACAGTAACTAATAAAATAGACTTCATTTATTCTGCCCAACATACATTAGTTTCGTACTAAGGAGAAAAGTCCGTTTGTTTTTTATTTTATTTTCATTTTAAAAACGGCCATTCAACAAGTTGGAGTTTTTTTTTACTGCTCTTTCTCTCTCGCTTTGTATGATTTCATCTATCCATTTTTGTCTTGTCAGAATATACGGATATACACACATACACACACACACACACACCACACACACACACACATATATATATATATATATATATATATATATATATATATATATAAAATTTAAACAATTTAAATTATAAATTTTATGTTTTATATATTTTGTAAATTATATTAATTATTTAAATTTTTATGTGTTGGTTTATGTTTTTCACTGTTTGTTTTGCCTAATTGTGGCTTTATCTCTAATTTAATTTATATATATATATATATATATATATATATATATATATATATATATATATATATATATATATATATATATATATAAATATAATATATATATGTAACAAGAGAAATACGGATAGAGCAAATCATATCTCTAATTGCAGAATTCCCCTTACAAAGCCGACAATTGCTTCAGTTGTTCCAACATATTTAGATATAGGAAAGATCATGGAAATTTATAAATCCAAAAGTACATGTTAATACAATGTTTCCTAGTCGATCCTAAATTAGTTAAATTCAAATTGAACTAATGAAATATCTCAGTAGAGGAACGCATACAAAAAGAACGCTGAGGAGCATTATCTAAGAAAAGCTATACGTAGTTTTGTTGTCTAATACCCTGAATTTCACAGAAATTCTTCTAAATGATATTTGGATCTACTTGTTATACATGAGGAATTATCTTGGATATGCAGTCTATTTGCATTTATTGGTGTCAGATTATTTTATATAGCTAACTAAATTCGTTTAAAATTGTGTGCGATATTGATATCTGCCTAAATTATTTTTATCCCATTTTTCGTCTAACCACACACACACACACACCACACACACACACACACACACACACACACATACATATATATATATATATAATATATATATATATATATATTGCACACGCATATATAGACGAAACGCGTGATTAGTTCAAGTATATTTGAAACTGCAAAGTTGGTTCACTGCAGTATATTGTGAAGTAACAAGTTTCGCTGAAGAGAGAAATGTATCTATGTATACATGTGTTATATATATATATATATATATATATATATATATATATATATTTATATAAATTAAAAATATACAGCGACAATTTACCCATCTTATGTTGTATTTGTATATATATATAGTGGTTGTATACTGTCAACTTAACGTGACAGTCCGTAAGGGAATTACACCACCACCATTTAGCCCTAGGATACATCGACGTTTCCTGTCGGCTTTGACACATTTTCTGTGGTGTAATTCCTTTACGGGACTGTCACGTTGAGTTGACAGTATACAACCACTATATCGCTCCATCACCGCTCATATCTCTCTGAGACATTTAGAAATTCAATATTATATTATATTATATATTATATATTATATATATAATATATATATATATATATATATATATATATATATATATATATGTGTGTGTGTGTGTGTGTATGTATATGTATATATATATATGTATATATGTATGTATATATATATATATATATATATATATATATATACATATATATATATTTATGTATATATATATATATATATATATATATATATAAACACATACAGACATATACATACATGGATACACACACACACATATATATATATATATATATGTATAATTGCAAGTTTAATATAAATAACATATTTATGTGTATATGTGCATACGCATACACACACAAATATATATACGCATGCATACTCACACACACACATGCACACACACACACACACACACACATATATATATATATATACATGTATATATGTAAAACTTTTATGTACGTGAATATGTCACTTTTTCAGATGGTTAAACGCCGATGAAGTTTTCACTGGTTACCTTTTCACATCGTCGGCTTATATAACAAATATAACTAGCAATGTTACTGCGATCGTCGTTGCTGTGGGTTTTGATGCTCTCTTCTCTCTATTAAACGCCTTGCTTTTCTCTTTATGAAATCACACAACTATACCTTTCGCATTTCCTTGCTACCACTACCATCGTTATCATCATCATCATCATCATCATCATCATTGCCATCATCATCATCATCATCATCATCATCATTGTTATTGTGGACGTCATCACAAGCATTACATTCTAATTCCCCCTCTTCCTCTTTCTTCTCCGCCTCTTCCCCCTCCCCGTCCGCCGTCTCTTCGTCATCATCATCATCATTGACGTCGTCGTCGTAGCAATTATCGCTATCGTTTCCATCTCCTCTAATACGTCTGACTTATCACTCGTCCATCTACCGCTTCCCCGATCCCGGTCCTCACTCCACAACTACCACGTAATCATCATCATCATCATCATCATCATTATTATTATTATTATTATTATTATTATTATTATAGGAAGAATTATCATTATTGCAATTATTACAATTGTTGTTATTTTTATTATTATTATTGTTGTTGTTGTTGTCGATATTTTCAACATTATCATTACTATCATTACCATCATTATCATAATTATTACCATTTTATTGTCATTATAACAATTGTGATTATTATAATTGTCATTACGAATAATGTGATTGAAATCATCATCAACACCAACATCCTTATCACCAATCCTCACCATCCTCGTCACCATCATCGTCATCATCACCATCATCACCATCATCATCGTCACCATCATCACCATCGTCATCATCATCATCATCATCATCATCATCATCATCATCATCATCATTATCATCATCACCATCACCGTGGTATAAACACTGAATCACTACCGCCATTACCTTGGCACTGTCATCAACACCAGCAACATCGTGACCATCACCACTGAACCGCCTTCCGCACGGTGTCCCAATTAATGTCATCATCGTCTTCCTCCTCCTCCTCATCATCATCATCCTCACCGTTTTTCTAGCATTACGATAATATCATCACCAACGAGAACTCCATCATCATCACCATCATCTTCATCTTCATCGTACCACCAATGTCATCGTTAGTCATTATCGTCTCAACATCCCTTCACAAAGCAGATTTCATTGTTTTTTTGTTTTTTGAGATATTTTTGTACTTTTCTGGTAAATATTATATATATATATATTTCAAAATTAATTTCTTTTTTAATAATATTTTTCCTCTTTTGTATATTTTTTCTTTTGGTTTTAATATCGTTTTTTTTTTCTGCAGATTTTTTTTATTTGTGTTTCTTTCTTTCCCTTTCTTTCTCTCTCTCTCGCTCTCTCTCTCTCTCTCTCTCTCTCTCTCTCTCGGCAAACAAACACAAAATATTATGAAGCTAATTAATCAGAAATACAACCGACACCACCACCACTACCACTTATTACAAACGTCATCTCCAGTCATCACCACCTCCATCATCATGATCATCATGATCATCATGATCATCATAATCATTATTATCATCATCCTCATCATTATTAACAACATCTTTATCATCAACATCATTATGACTCTGTCACCTCGTCGTGGACGTCACTGGTTCAAGCACTGAAAGAAATAAAGACAGAGAAAACGGACAGACGGAAAGTATGAAAACAGACAATATTTTGAAAAACAAAAAAAAAAGGTGTATGTTTTTTTTTTCTTTGTGTTTGATCTTTTTTTCAGTAGAAATTCTTTCTAGGTTTATTCCGTCGATATTTTCCGAATAAGATTTTTTGAAATGCATTCCGGAAATCGGGGCTGAAAATGGTATAAATGACCGGATTAAGTAGGCTGTTCATGTAACCCAACCACAACACAATACTCATCACTACCTCTGGTACCTCCATCGCATCCATAAAGAAAGGACGAACCAAGGCAATAATAAAGAATGGAAGCCAGCACACAATAAACGCCCCTGTTACTATGGCCAAAGTCCTCGCTGCTTTTCGCTCCCGTTTGATTTCTAACTTCTCCTTGTTTTTCAATTTCTCTCGCCTGACGGCTTCTGCTTGATCGACAACCGGAAGCATCACCGTATGAGCTTCGTCCACGTGACCATTTTTCACTTTGATCGTTGACAGGTTGCCATCTCCTTCGACTAACGGCAGCTGCTGTTGTTGCTCGTGCTGGTGTACATGATTGTTCTGTTGCTGTTGGACGTCTTTTTCGGGGCTTGATTCCTGACTAGAGTGTTTCTTGGTGTCTTTCAACTTCGATAACAAACTCACCGTTGTGTGATCTTTGCTGTCTGTTTTCGGTGTTTTCTTTTTGCCAAATTTTTCCTTACGGATTCTCGATCGTGCCACCATGAATATACGTAAATAAATGAACATCATGATAAACATGGGTAAATAAAAGGCTCCAACTGTTGAGAAGACGGTATAACCTAGATCTTGACTGATTATACAACGTTCAGGAATATCGGGTTCGTCTTGCATTTCTTTCCAGCCGAACAGCGGTGGAATCGAAATAAACATGGCCACTGTCCATACAAGGACAATCATGGTAATAATCCGTTTTTGCGTCCGGTTTCGTATGTATTCTATATTGGTCACAGCCCAGTAACGATCCATTGCTATCGCTACCAAATGAAGGATCGAAGCCGTACAACAGAGTACGTCGAAGGAGGTCCACATATCACATACCTCTTTCTGCAGAAACCATATTTTACTGATTTCACTTACGGCACTGAGAGGCATGACAAGTGATGCGACCATCAGGTCAGCTACCGCCAACGATATGATTAAATAGTTGCCAACATTGTGTAGATTTTTCTCCAGTAACACTGCAGCAATGACAAACACATTACCGATAATTGTCGCTAAAATGAGAAGTCCCAATATAATGGATGTCGATATAGCATGTTCGACGCTGTAAAATTGAGGTCGAAGTGACGGCACAGAATTGGTTGAGATCGATAGACTCTCATATTCGTCGGGTGCGAATGGCAAGTGAGAAAGATTTGGGTACAGGAATGACGTGTTGTCCATGAAATAGTATATCGTCGAATTATCGGTGTGGTAGCTGTATGTAGTATTATGAACAACCATTCTGTGATCTTCTTGACTGATTTCAACAGACATTTTTTAGGGTCACAACGTTAAAAAAAATTCCAGAACGCACAGCGATGCGTATATATATATAAGTTCGTATGTGTGGGTGTATTTGTTTGTTTATAAGATTCTCCTATGAATGCATGTGTTTGTCTTCTTTTCTCTTTATATGTGTGTATATATGCACATGCCACACTAAGGCATACATTTATATATAATGTGTCTATAATATTTTGTATATACAGATAAGGCAGAGCAAAGAAATAAAGAGGAAAAGAACAATGAAACCTCACCAGTACATAAATAAACAAAATATACGGCTGCGGATGTATGTGTGTAACGCTTTGTCACTATATATGAAAATATATAACGTTACTGTACAATAATAAACTTATATAAATATAATTATATATATATGTATATATATATGTTTGTGTATCGCAGTATATGTATCTAGTTCTCAGTATCTTCAAAATGATGTTCCCTCGTGCTGGAATACAGAAAGTGGTGATAGCGTTTTTTTTTTTTTTTAAATACGGAGAGAAATTTCTGTTGCGGGATCACGCGTGACGTGAAACAGCCTCAAATTCATATAAGGGGTTCTTTCTTGGTTTTCTTCTTCTTTACTTGTGTGTATTCGTACAATAGGTAAGTATCCTTAAGTTGCGTAATTAAACGAAGGCTATGAAGGAGGAAAAAAACAGGAAAAACAACAAAAAAAAACAAACAGGCAATATTAAAGACAATGGTAATAATAACAATAATAATGATGATGATGATGATGATGATAATGATAATAACAAGAGAAAAGAAAAACGGGGTTATTTATCCTTTTTCCTTTCTTTTAAACCAAAAATCATTTTTTTCCTTCCACATTTCGTTCCGTTTAAAATTTCTCTTCCTTACTTTCTCCTGACATATATTTAAATATATACATGAGTGGAGATATATGTGAATATGTATAGATACACGTATATGTATATATTTATATATTTGTATATATATACATATACATACACACACGTTTAACTCATCTTCATTTTACTTTTTGTGCACATTTCATATAGGTTTCTATTTAAATTTTACCACCTCTCCGATTCACTCTGTTTCTCTTCTCTTTCTTTTACAATCTCTCTAATATTTACTCTTTCTCCCCCTCTATCTCTCTCTTTGACTTTCTCCTTCTCACTCTTTCTCGCTCCTTTGGTTTGATTTAAATCGATATGATTTGTTTAGGGTATTTTAAAATTTTGAATTTAAGATATTTTCTTCGATTAAATTGAAGTTAAATAAAATTAAAAAAGAAAAAGAAAATATAAAGTTATATTGGAAAACAAACAAAAATCAATAAAGCAAAATATTCAGATTTGCTTTTATCGTTTTTTTTTCTCTTATTAGTCTCTTTTTTACATTTTCATCATTCTTTTTGCTTCTAGTTGTTTATTATTGGTAGGTGGCGCTGGTTAGTGTTTTTGAAATATGTACAGAAACACAAATAAAATATAGAGATGGATTTCCTGTTTCCTTTTCTATTGTTTGCGTTAGTATTGTCGTTGTTTTTGTTGTTATATTTTATAACGTGATTATTTTCTTTACAACTTAAATTTTTTAATTTTTCGCTTTTATTACTTTTCGTTTTCTAGCTTTTAAGTTGAATTTCTCGTTTTATGTCTTAGTCATACATTGGCTGGGTTTAATGTTAAAACGTAGTAGCGTAATTACATTGCCGGGAGCACGCATGCGTCAGACAAAAGAATGCACATCTTTTTATTTAAAATGGCCACTTTTCATTGGTATTGTTATAACTTGGTTTGCTACGCATAATGTAGGAGATAAATGTGATTTTAAAGAATGGTGAGCGACTCTACGGCTTGGGTTCCTTGGTTACAAATTTGTGAATTGTCATATCCAGGATGAACGAAATCGTTTTCCATTACTTCTGACCTCGTCGTTTTTCATTCGTTCTTTTATTGAAATTGAAACGGCCACTGGAGAAAAAAAAAATGAGAAAGAAGAAAAATAATTAGATATCAACATATTTAAAATATTAAACAGGAAGATAACATTAAGAAAATCATGTATTCAAGAATTAAAAACAGAATTTAATATGAGAAATATACGGGATCAGAAAGTACGGTTATATTATATTCAAGCTAGTGTTAGTACCCTTGTCGTCAGCGTTAACTTTTACACCAGTTGTAGATCAGTAGCGAGTGATTAAGACTCTTCATCTTGATGGGTGAAAAGGGTGACAGTGACTGAGGTAGTTGGCTGTTCAGGATCGCAACTGGACTTAGGAAAAGGGGCAGAGAGGCTCGTTGTCTAGGGTGGACTAGGTGATGCAATCACAAAACACACGAACTTGGCTACCATCTTTCACCAGCGGCTCCATTGGGATTGGTGACATGCTAGATCTGGTTATGGTGGTTGCAGTGGGCTGTCGGATGTCTCAGAAATAATGAAGATCCGCCTTGTACGTGCTAGCCCGCATGGAAGCGATGGATCTACGTCGGAGTTCTTTTCTCCCAGACGGACCGCCTTCCACGCTGACAAGCTCCGTCTACCTGTGAGCTCCTATGCTAGTTAACACCTAGCTAATCCCCAAAAAGCTGTTACTGATCTGGGTCTGAGTTGACCTGGAAACAATAGTGCGTCAGAGATGGTTCCTCACACTTCTCAAAACCTGGAGCTCTCATAACAAGGCCCCCACTACGGGATGCAGTTTAAGGTTTATCCAGTTCTGTATTAGTGGTAATCTAGAGCTTAATGAATTTAGTAAACATATTCACATAACAATGGGATAATCACACTTATACATTTAAGAATTGAATTATGTCTACAGCTGAATTTTGATTCATTTTGCTGGTTGGCAGATTCATTTTGATCGCAGGAATCTATAGTGACCGGCAAGAGATTAATGTTACGAGATCTGATTATGGAGGTTGTGATGATTTATTAATTAATATGGAGAAAGAATTATTTAAATGTTATGTTATTTTTGGCATTCGGCTTTACGTACTGACAATGATAGGATTTTAAACGTAATTAATTAGTCTGTATGATTTAGCCTAGTGTGAAAGATGTTGGGTGATGGCTGACGTATTTCATCTTCAATGTTCTACCTTCATCGCAACTCTCATTGTCTTTCTGTCATATGAGCAATCTCATTTATTATGTGGCTTAAATCATATTTACTCTACGGATGTGTGTGTGTATGTATGTGTGCGTGTGTGTTTGTGTATTTGTGTACTTGTGTGTGTGCGTGTGTATGCATGTTTGTTTGTGTGTGTTTGTGTGTGCACACATTGTGAGATCAAACGGTTTTAAAAAATTTTTTGTCGTGAATGATACATGTATATGCTGTTTCTATTCCTTCCGATTTTATAAAGTATTCATACAATTTATTGGTGAATCTTGGTTAGGTCAGTATGTGAATCATACATGCACATACCGGCTCCATTTCACTTATATATTATTCATTGGTTAACTATTTAACAAAGTAACTAATCGCTTGTTTGATTACTGACAGGGTCAATCAAGCAACCCTTTCATCACCATTCGTGACCTCATCAAAGACGTACCCTCTCTACTTCACGTTTGCTTCAGGACTCGATTGGTTCATTGGTTACATTTTTAACTAATTGACAAATAAGTAATAGAGAAGTGAAATACAAACGGTGTATGTGTTTATTATTGATATATTGATACACCTGATTTAAAATATAATATGTTTTGACATACGAATTCACATTAAGAACCTTGAAAACCAAATACGTAACGCAGTATTTCTTCAAATAATTTTTAACTTCAAAACTTTCAAGTTTATATAAAATAGTTCATAACTTATAAATCGGCAACATCGAAAATTAAGCTTAGAGATTAAAATTTCCATTTGTCTATCTTCGCCCACTATACCTTCGGGGATTGTGGCGGTAGAGTACTCAGGTATCGCATTTATAAGGTCCTGTCAGAAGTAACTGTTATTACACCTTCCTGATGGATTCCGTAAGCGTTACCAACTCGAGACTATGGATATGACCTAACCATCTCTTTCATAGTCTACTCCTAGTCCTTCTGTCGGTTGGCTTGCCTTGAAGAATCTGTCTTGTGAATCTTTCCTGCGACATTCTGTTCACATATGCGTAGTACCAAGATGTCATCTCTGAATGCGAAGATGTAGCAGTCGACTATGAGAGACTGCCTGATCTTCGAGCTACCGACCCTGTCGAATGATGTTACTCCAGAGATCCAGAAATCCTTTGGAGGAACCCCATTTCAGCCGCTGATATTCGCAATACCACTGTTCGGGTCATTACCCAACATTCATTAACATACGTGACCAGTGGAGGACTGGGTCTAAAAATATTGTTTGCAAGGAGACTAAGGGGGCCCACTCGCAACTAAAATGCTTTCATTTGATTTTTTTTTAAATTTTGATAAAAGTATTCTTATCAACTGTCTACAAACAACGTCTTGCATCACATCACACGCGAAAAATTACGAAAAGGAATAAAATCGGAAACAAATTTATTTCAAAGCTTGTTAAACTAAAATGCTGATAGTAACTCCATGAAGAGCGAAAACAATTTAGAAATCTAGTTTAATTTACCTGACTTGCGTAATGTCAAGCTGACGATTTTATAAGGATAAAATGGTTCGATACTTATTATGTACGAAGAGAAATTTGGTGATCTCTGTAATAGGTATGCAGAGAAAATAATTGAATATAGCTATGACATGCGTTTTCTGCTTTGGTATTCAATTTAAGATTTCGACTTATAATCCCATGAAAATTTATCAAAAAATTGTTATTTAACTTACAAGAATTGGTCAACAGTGTACATCACGTACAATCAAAGTGTTTATATAGAAAACACTTCAGTAAGGATGGCGATATTATATTTATACTATATATGTATGTTATATATATATTCATATATATATATACATATATATATATATATATATATATATATATATATATATATATATATATATATATATATATATATATATATATATACATATATATGTGTGTATGTGTGTACATATATGTATATTTATGCTATATATATTGGCTCTTGTCAATGAGATGCACCTAAGAGAAGCAACTCTGAACGAAGGTATAGAGCTATAGCTTTATGTAGACTTTCGTCAACACTTTAACTGATTTGCATTAGTAGATCGCCCGGTCGAGGAAAAGAACGAAGTGTTAGCGCTAAGCAGTGTTTAGACATGTGCTGAATTTAGGGTAATTGAATTATGTTTGAACGGACCAAGTGCATGCTCCAATGTAATTGGGCCTCCGAAAATTAACACACACACACCTATACACGCACATCTGCGCAAATATATTTATTTGTGTGTCTATCAATCTATCTATCTATACATCTATCCATCTGTCTGTCTATCTATTTATCTATCTATATATCTATCTGTCTGTCTGTCTGTCTGTCTATCTATCTAACTATCTGTCTGTCTGTCTGTCTACTATCTATCTATCTATCTATCTATCTATCTATCTATCTATCTATCTATCTATCTATCTATCTATCTATCTATCTATCTATCTATCTAACTATCTATCTATTTATCTATTTTTCTATCTATCTATCTATCTATCTATCTATCTATCTATCTATCTATCTATCTATCTATCTATCTATCTATCTATCTATCTATCTATCTATCTATCTATCTATCTATGTGTCCCTCTGTCTATCTGCATGTTTTGTGTTGGTGTGTTGGATCGCTCACGCGCGCACGTGTATTCGTGTATTTAATATAGAATCTAGTTTCTCAGACCTCGAAATATTTCCGCTGAATTAACAATCTCACCAGAGAGAAGAAATTATGTTTAATGATAAAATATTCAAGCACTCAGAACGCTTCCGCTGTCTGCTACAATTGATTTTACGAACAAAAATTGGTGAATATTTGAAGACATTCAATATAATGTGTCATGTGATTATGGCATTCAATGAATGCGAAAATCTAAATCTTTTTAAGCAATTTCCACAAACAACAAGTTTCAGCATACTAGTGTACACATAATGCTCAACATTTTCTACGAACCTACCACATGACATACACACACACACGCACGCACACACACACACACATACCATATATATATATATATATATATATATATATATATATATATATATATATATATATATATATATATATATATATATATAAATTGAGGGAGATAAATTAATATAATTTTAATATCAATTTAAAACCAGTAGTCCAGCATTCAAAAAATCTGAGGAGTCAGAGAAAATTCAAATATATGTGTATATTGGCAGGGCTGACCTGCTAGGTAGCCGGCCAGAATGCTAGAAGAAGATCATCAACGATCAAACTACAAGGGAAATTCTCTAGAGGAAGAATTCAGCGAACACCAGAACCAACTTTGGCGGGCAGAACATATGAAAAATTAAATAAATAACAGACTTAAATGCATACCTCGGTTTCGGTCTTAACAAAAGAATTACTTGCATAATTCAAGTGTCCGTGACTTCTTCAGTACATTCGGTCCTCGTGATGCAAACCGAAAGACTAACCCCAGCTCTCTGTGTCAAGACAGACACATGCTTAGTCTTACTGATTACAAGTCTGTTATTTATTTAATTTTTCATATGTCCTGCCCGCCAAAGTTGGTTCTGGTGTTCGCTGAATTCTTCCTCTAGAGAATTTCCCTTGTAGTTTGATCGTTAATGATCTTCTTCTAGCATTCTGGCCGGCTACCTAGCAGGCCAGCCCTGCCAATATACACATATATTTGAATTTTCTCTGACTCCTCAGATTTTTTGAATGCTGGACTACTGGTTTTAAATTGATATTAAAATTAATATTAATTTATCTCCCTCAATTTTTAAATATTTAAATAAATACGTTCCCTAGTTGTAAGCACTATCCGCAGTTAATTATTCACTGCAGTCCTTCGCTTCAGGAGTTTCTCAGCGCGCCAGAACCAAGACATTTGAAATTTTATTCCCGATGTAATCAGTAAGACTAAGCACGTGTCTGTCTTGACACAGAGAGCTGGGGTTAGTCTTTCAGTTTGCATCACGAGGACCGAATGTACTGAAGAAGTCACGGACACTTGAATTATGCAAGTAACTCTTTTGTTAAGACCGAAACCGAGGTATGCATTTAAGTCTGTTATTTATTTAATTTTTCATATGTCCTGCCCGCCAAAGTTGGTTCTGGTGTTCGCTGAATTCTTCCTCTAGAGAATTTCCCTTGTAGTTTGATCGTTGATGATCTTCTTCTAGCATTCTGGCCGGCTACCTAGCAGGCCAGCCCTGCCAATATACATACATATATATATATAATATATATATATATATATATATATATCAGTGTACATAATATAAATTAGCGCACAAAGAGGCGAGCCTTAAAGAGGTTGCCTGACATACTAGAAAGACCAGTCAAAAAGTCCAAAGTACACTTAAGAGCACAGTTATATAATTATAATATATAAGGATGAGACACGTGTTATTTGGTCTCTAATATATATATTGAAGTATTCGCGTATCCGCGTGTATATATATATATATATGTATACATAAATATTAGTTTGTATGCCTCTATATACATGCATGTTTATATGTGTGTGCGCGCGTGTGAAATATGTGTGGGTATATATTCATACAAACAAACATTGCTTGCATGCATACGTACGTATATATATATATATATATATATATATATATATAATATATATATATATATATATATATATATATAAGAAAAATAAACTTAGATATGTTTCGACCAAAGATTGGTCGAATAGCACCACCTGATAGGATTATTTGAATCCTGTTTAAGTCAAGTTTTGTTTATGGTCCATTCAAGTAGTGAGTTTTTGTTGGGTGAGTTGTATCCAATTATGGGAGGCTTATCTAGTATTCCTTGAAGGAATCTATCCAGACTCCGTTTAAAGTTGATGGGATCCTTTTCCTTTTTGATCTCTTTTGGGACAATGTTAAATAGGTCAGGGCCTGTTGAGGAAAAGAAATTATGTTGCAGTGTAGCCAGGGGACGTGTATATATATATATATTATATATATATATATATTATATATATATAATATATATATATATATATATATATATATATATATATATATTATATATATACATATATATATATACATATATATATATATATATATATATATATATATATAATATATATACATATATATATATATATATATATATATATATACATATATATGTCTATATTTATATGTGAGTATGTGTGTGTGTATGTATATGTATAAATATATATATATATATATATATATATATATATATATATATATATCACGTGATCACGTGACCGACCGGACCATCAGATGTTGTTACACATCGCTGGTCACAATGCGTTCGCATTGTTTTAGCCTTCGAATGACGCCACCCCGCTGGCTAAGCGAGCAGGCCAATATATATATATATATATATATATATATCACGTTGTGGCTGGCGAAAATGTATTACAGTATTTGTCCTGCCGAGAAAAGCTTCCCTTGTCTTCCTTTGTGAAGAATTATAAGTGACATATTTATAAAAGGCAAATACACTGCACTTACCTTGGAGAATGTATCTCTCTTATGGTAAAAAGGTGTGAAAACCCTCGCTCCGTTTAATGTAATCATCTATTAGGAATTTCAGACATTTATTTTTCACACTTTTGGCTCTTATCAATGAGATGTACTTAAGAGGGACAACTCTGAACGAACTTATAAAGCCATAGCTGTATGTATAATTCAGTCAACATGTTGACTGATTTAGGTTAGTAGATTCTCTGTGAATGGAATCACAGAGTAAGAGCTCACAGGAAGACGAAAAGTTCGCTGAGTAGGTCACCCTTGTTTGACGAAAGATTTCCGGACAATGGACAGGAAAGTACAGTAAGAAACGAGTGAAGAAAGAATATATAGCGCGTGTGTTTATTTGGCAAAGAAAAACATCACCATCCTGAAACACAACAATATCTGTTTCAACAAACGATTGCAACACAGATTCATAAAGGTATATATATATACCTTTTTTACGTATTTTTGAATTTTTTTCGAGTAACATCGTCCGTTTTTCCGTCACCGTGTTGTATACTTTCGAGGTTTTCTTCCAAGGAATCTAATGCGATTGGCTTAGATTTCCCTTGGCGGGCTGCCCAGATTGGAGCAATCTCAAGATTAATCAGCCGAAATTGCGAAGATTATCTGGTTCTTGACTGATGGCTGAGAGCTTCGAAAGAGTGATTTTTTGTCGTCTTCAAAATGTTTCACGTTCTTGTCCCAGTTTGTGTTTTTTTTAACGTTTACATATATACATGGCAGCTACGTATCCTACCTTTTGACCCTATACTGTAAGTATATTACTCTCTAACATTGGTACGACTCGACTACACTGTCTCTTTTTCCCCCCTCTCCTACTTTTCTCTGCCTTCACCCTTTGCACTCCCCTTGATCTGTCTCTTTCCCTCTTTTTCTTCTCCTCCCTTGTTCCCCTTCTTTCTTTCTCTCTTCCTCCGTCCTTCCTCTCCCACATTTCTCTGCCTCTCAGACCTTATACCCCACTTGACCTGTCCCTTTCCCTCCCTTGCTTCTCTCTTCATCTGTCCCTTTCTCCTTTTTGTGCTCACGTGACCAGCCAGCTACTACTGCCTTTTCGCATCAAGTAGTTAGTGTGACAACACGTATTTGTTTGTGCTCCGTTTGCCTTCAGGCACTTGTTCCACAGCCAGCCTATACTCAACTCGTCCTATCGAAAGACGCTTGTCCTGACGTCCTGGTTTTGTTATTATTGTTTTTACGTTATTTTGTATTCTTATCCGTGCTATCGTTATTGTTTTTACGTATTTTTGAATTTTTTTCGAGTAACATCGTCCGTTTTTCTGTCACCGTGTTGTATACTTTCGAGGTTTTCTTCCAAGGAATCTAATGCGATTGG
>NC_043006.1:66623491-66625257 GCF_006345805.1 Octopus sinensis
CGTTGTCGTCATCGCTATCAGCATCATCGCCAACATCATCATCATCATCGCCAACATCATCATGATCATCGTCGCCATCATCATCATCATCATCATTATCATGATCATGATCATCATCTATCATCCTCATCATCATCAACGCCATCATCATCGTCGTCGTCTTCTTCTTCTTCTTCTTCTTCTTCTTCTTCTCTCCTCCACCTCCTCCTTCTCTCATTAGATATTTTTTCTTGTTGATGCTGTTGTCTTTCCTACCTTCATTTGGTGTACGTGCCGTCGATCTCTCCGCTGTTGTTGTCATTTGTGTTGTTGTTGTTGTGCTGCCTGCTGCTGGTGCTGTTGCGCTGCTACTGCTGCAGACGATGATAATGATGATGATGATGATGACGATGATGGTGTTTTCATTTGAGATAATATTTAATAGCACGCGGGCTCGGCAGGAGTTTATCATTATTGATCTCAATCAGTTCCTTCGGATGCCACCACAACCACGCCCATTAGAACGCTGCTCACTAAATCCCCCTCCTTCACACCCTCCCTCTCTCTCTTTCTCTCTCTCCATTCTCCTTTTCCTTATCCTCTCCTTCTCTCCATTTCGCATTCAATCCACCGCGGATTTCTGTTTAATCTAATTTACACCCGTATTATACCTTAATCATTTCTTGTTTTATGTACTTGTGCATTTATGCGTGCGTGTGTGAGTGTGTGTGTGTGTGTGTGTGTGTGTGTGTGTGTGTGTGTGTAGGTGTGTGTTTATAATATTCTGTATTCAATTACTGCATACCATACCATAAAAATAATAACAACAACGAACGAAAACAATAAGAGTAACGACAATAATAATGGCAGCGACGGCAATAAAAATCACTGATGAAATAAACAATATCGATACAAACAACAATATCGAAACAGCGGTAATAAAAATAACCAGGACGATAAAATTTATGATAATATAACACCAACTATAAAAATAACAACAGCAGCAGCAGTAGCAGCAGCTGCAGGAACAACAGCAATAATCCTTTCTATTATAGGCACAAGGCCTGGATTTCGTGGGGAGGGCGATAGTCGATTATAGCTGGTACTTAACTTATCGACCACGAAAGGATGAAAAACAAAGTCGACCTCTGCGGAATTTGAGCTCAGAACGTAATGCTTTCTACTTTAGGCACAAGGCCTCAAATTTGTGGTGAGGGGAATAGTCGATCTCATCGACCCCAGTGTTTCACTGGTACTTATTTTATCAAGCCCGAAAGGATGAAAGGCAAAGCCGACCTCGGCGGAATTTGGGCTCAGAACATAATGGCAGATAAAATACCTATTTCTTTATTGCCCACAAGGGGCTACACAGAAAGGGGATAAACAAGGATAGACAAACGGATTAATTCGATTATATCGACCCCAGTGCGTAGCTGGTACTTATTTAATCGACCCCGAAAGGATGAAATGCAAAGTTGACCTCGGCGGAATTTGAACTCAGAACGTAGCGGCAGACGAAATATCGCTAAGCATTTCGCCCGGCGTGCTAACGATTCGGCCAGCTCGCCGCCTTAAATCTACTACTACTACTACTACTACTACTACTACTACTACTACTACTACTACTACTATTACTACACTACACTATTACTAATACTATACTACTAATGACTAACTACTACTATGATATGATAATATAATAATAATAATAATAATATCTAATAATAATAATAATAATAATAATAATATTAGTAATAATAATGATGATGATGATGATGATGATGATT
>NC_043006.1:66630357-66642857 GCF_006345805.1 Octopus sinensis
GCCTCCTCATTGATATGACTGTCCCAATCGATAAAAATGTATCTAACAAGACCTGCCAGAAACTGAGGAGGTGTAAAGATCTTGAAATAGAAATTGGCAAAATGTGGAACCTCAAGAGTAAAACAATACCTGTTGTCATAGGTGCCCTAGGAATGATAGCGTAAGGGACTGATAGCACAAACTATCAGATACCAGGAAACCCCAAAATGGCAGATATTCAAAAGATAGTATTCATGGAAACTGCCCTTATCCGAAGTAAAATACTGACTATTTCAAATTTTAAAACAAGCTCATAATTGTCTTATGGTTTCTTAAACATTCTCTAGAATGTACAAAACCAAATATATAACACCCTAGGCATAAGAGCAACATGAACTTCTAACTTGTTGTCTCTTGAGGTCTCTGGGTGAGACGTGGAGTCAACTATACAAATACAAAGCAATAGTCAAACTTAATAATAATAATAATAATAATAATGATAATAATAATAATAATAATAATAATAATAATGATAACAATAATAATAATAATAATAATGATAACAATAATAATAATAATAATAATAATAATTATTATTATTATTATTATTATTATTAATATTTATTATTATTATTACAAGAAAAAGAAGAATTTCTTTTTATCGCAGGTTTTGTTGTAACTCTAGGAGTCTTGCATGCGTAGAGGGATAACTACCTGCAGCCTATGGTACCATGCTATCCGTTCTTTTCAACTATTTAATACTTTTGTGATTGTTCTGGCAATGCCAAGAGGGCAAACGTTTTGTAAGAGTCCTACTGGGCACTCTATTCCAGTTTCTTTTATACTCCCCTTGATGCTTTCTGGTACTGTCCCCAAGGACTCAACAATAATTGGCACCATCTTCACCTTCCTCATTTTCCATAGTCGGGGTATTTCGTACTATAGAGGGTTCTATTTATCTATGTTTCCGCCTTCCTTCTTGATTATTCGTGGGTCAAAGAGGCATGCAACATCAACTATATAGCACATACCTTCTTAACGGAATAATATTCTTTTCTAATCTAGGCACAAGGCCCGAAATTTGGGGGGAGGGGCCAGTCGATTAGATCGATCTCAGTACGCAACTGGTACTTAACTTATTGACCTCGCTTAACGGAATAATATTAACGAATAACTTTATGAGAATGGGGCTAATGAACATTGCTGTGTGGAAGCTGGCGGTTTGGCATGACTGACTGGATATTGAACGTGTTCTGGTGAGAGTACTTTTTGGTACTGGAGGGAAAGAGACATGCACACACGCACAAAAACACAGAAGACACCTGCACACAGGGATATACAGAGTTCGTGCTAAATTTGACGATTTTTATGTCATTCTTTCAGGAACAGCATGATCTATTGGGGAACAGTGAATGGTGTTAAGGAGCATAACGATTTAAAGTTATAGTTGAGAAAAATTTACCTGATATGCAGGACTGGAAACCCTCTGAATATTGAGAAAGTGTTAACTTTATAATGATGATTCGAGCCTGATATCGAAGAGCTGACATAATGACTGCTACTCAATGCTCTGTGAACACTATAAAGACTGGCATGGACATTACGAAAACCAACTTCTCCAAAACTGTGATGATCTCTGGGTGTGTATCCGGTGAGGGTGACCTCATACAGCCCCATATCTTTGAACACGGGCTTTGGTTCAATTCAGACATCCGAAAGTAAAGAAGGATTTACAACTAAATTTTTCATGCTTAACTATAAGTTTAAAAACTCGCAAAGACTGGAACCGGTGCTAAAATGTTCCTCATGATATTAGCATTTTCTCCTCGTCTTATTTCCTTATATATATATATATATATATATATATTATATATATATATATATATATATATATATATATATATATATATATATATATATAAATATATATATATATGTATGTATCTATATATACATATAACCTTGATCACCTTGACCGACCAGTCCGTCAGGCGTCCATTTGACACCGCTGTCCACTCCTCTCTGGATCGCGCCTTTCTCATCCACGTGATCCCAATCGTCCTGAAATCGTAACTCCACCGTCGCGGAGGCCTTCCGGGTGGTCGTTTCTGCTCGCGCGGGTACCACTCGACAACTGCGCGGGTCCACTGATTATCGGTGAGCCGGGCAACATGTCTAGCCCATCTAAACTTGCTGCGTGTATACACACATACATATACATATATGTATATGTATGTGTATATATATATCTGTATATAGATATATAAATATATAAATATATATATATCAACAATCAAGGAACGGCCATAATAGGCCATTCACCCACTAGAAAACAGCCAAAGCTTCAAACCGCAATAAAAAATTAATTCCGTAAACCAGGAGAAAATTTAAAAAACATTTACCCTGTAATTTCTTATACGATGCACCGTTCATCTCTGCGGTTTAATGGTAAACTAACCTGATTAAATTAAATCAAGCAATCTTCCATAGGCCCTCAGATTCTTCAGTAGAAATAGCCCAAGTCGGAACAGATATTTTCACGAGGCATTTCCGACCCTGCCAAGGTAATATCTGACCTAAATTTTCAAATCGTCGCACTCGCGCCAAATTTATCGGCAGCAAATAAATATAAGCCGTCGATTCCATTACGGAATTAACCAGAAAATTCATAATTAATCAATATAGGGTGGCAAAAAAAAAAGTTTTGTAGAATTTTTTTGCCACCAGCGGCCTAGTGGGAAAAAATTAAATAGTCATAGACCATTTTTAAGTTCAACATCAACAATCAAGGAACGGCCATATAGGCCATTCACCCCCACTAGAATAACAGCCAAAGCTTCAAACCGCAAATAAAAATTAATTCCGTAAACCAGGAGAAAATTTAAAAAACATTTACCCTGTATTTCTTCTTATACGATGCACCGTTTCATCTGCTGTTTAATGGTAAACTAACAACCTGATTAAATTAAATCAAGCCAATCTTCCATAGGCCCTCAGATTCTTCAGTAAGAAATAGCCCAAGTCGAACAGATATTTTCACGAGGCATTTCCGACCCTGCCAAGGTAATATCTGACCTAAAATTTTCAAATCGTCGCACTCGCGCCAAATTTATCGGCAGCAAATAAATATAAGCCGTCGATTCCATTACGGAATTAACCAGAAAATTCATAATTAATCAATATAGGGTGGCAAAAAAAAAAAGTTTTGTAGAATTTTTTTGCCACCAGCGGCCTAGTGGGAAAAAATTAAATAGTCATAGACCATTTTTAAGTTCAACATCAACAATCAAGGAACGGCCATAATAGGCCATTCACCCACTAGAAATTTCGTATAAGAAATTACAGGGTAAATGTTTTTTAAATTTTCTCCTGGTTTACGGAATTAATTTTTATTTGCGGTTGAAGCTTTGCTGTTATTTCTAGTGGGTGAATGGCCTATTATGGCCGTTCCTTGATTGTTGATGTTGAACTTAAAATGGTCTATGACTATTTAATTTTTTCCCACTAGGCCCGCTGGTGTGGCAAAAAAATTCTACAATTTTTTTTTTTTTGCCACCCTATATGATAATTATAAATATTATATATATATATAATATATATATATATGTCCAATGGGCGGAAAGGAACAACATGTTGCTAAACGAAGACAAATTCGAACTGATCCACTTTGGAAGGGAGGACGCTCTGAAACTCCCATACTCCCTTCCTTCTGGAGAAATTCTCATGGCGTCTAACAACATCAGAGACTTGGGAGTAACAGTGGACAACAAAATAAGCGCGGCTACACATATAAGCAGCAAAGCTGACATGGCCCGCAGAATGTGTTCCTGGATTCTTAGAATCTTCCAGTCGAGAGATACTCACACCATTATCCTTCTCTTCTCCACTTTTTCCCGACCCCACCTTGAATACTGCTGTCCACTGTGGTCTCCCTACACAAAACAAAATATTATGAGAATTGAATCTCCCCAAAGGTCAATCACAAAAAAGATAGATGGCATGTCAGACCTCGACTACTGGGGTAGATTAGAGAAGGTGAAACTGTATTCACTCCAACGACGCCGTGAACGCTACATTATCTGTATGATGTGGAAAATATTCCATCAGCACTGTCCGAATGATGTTGGCATCACCTTCAAAATACGTCCAAGGCTTGGACCACGTGCCATCCGTCCACAACAAAATCTAATCGCATCACATAATGACAATACGGCACAATTATTTCACCTCAATGGGACCCGCTCTCTGCAACATTACACCAGGACACGTCAAACAGAAACTGACCACACAAAATTCAAGAAGTCTTTGGACAAATTCCTTCAAACAGTCCCGGACAACCACCCCCACCCGGATATGTCACCGCAAACAATAACTCTCTCTCGAATGGGCCTTGGTGCCCAAATCCTGAATTGAAAGACTTCACCAGGTGGTGCTGTTAAGTCAGACATGGCCTGGGCCAATACGGCCCAACTTTTCTAAGTTATTCTAAGTTATTCTAAGTTATATATATATATATATATATAATATTATATATATATAACTATACATATACATATACTATACAATATATACAAAATATAAAAAAATTTGCACAACAAATATATATATATATATGATATATATATATATCTATATATATATATATATACACATATATATACACATATATATATGTATGTCTATATGTATATATTATATCAATAAGATGTTGACAGTGATTTCGAAATTAGAATCCGCATAACCTTCTGCAGACAGACCTTTGAAGGCTAGGCAGGCTTCGAAGTCACTGATATCACTATTCTTAAATAAACGAAGAAATATATACTCAACGGATAGCATGTGTAATCCTTCCCTTCAATGTAAAATTGTTTTTCCTATAACTTGACATTAAACAAACGTATATACATACACACATACATATACATATAATATATATATATATATATATACATATATATATATATATATTATATATACATATATATATATACATACTTATATACGTACATACTCACACGCATATATGTAGGTAGGCATGTTTGTATGTATTCATAAATGTCATGACATATCGAATTTAGGAACCACATTACACAGTTTACAAATTGCAAAGAACAAAACGTAATGTAATTCGATTAACACATTCCAGACGATTCCTATCAGAATACATACACACACACACGCGCGCGCGCGCATACATTTATATATCTACAATACAGTTATATATATACGTGTGTGTATATTTATATGTGTGTGCATGTATGTATGCATATATGTAAGGCTGTATAGGTATACACATACACATATATGGTGATATATATATATGTGTGTGTGTGTGTGTGTGTGTGTGTATACACACATACCTATATGCATATATTTTTGTATATATGCATATATATAAGTGTATATATATAATTATATAATTATATAAATACATATATATGTGTGCGTATATATATATATATATAATCACAAATCAACTTCTCCAATACTCAAGCAATCTCATCTCTCCCCAGTCGGGTTTTCATACGGTAAACTATTTAATGATATATAGATAGATAGATAGATAGATAGATAGATGGATAGATAGATAGATAGATAGATAGATAGATAGATAGATAGATAGATAGATAGATAGATAGATAGATAGATAGATAGATAGATAGATAGATAGATAGATAGATAGATAGATGGACAGACACACAAAGATACACACAGATAATCAGACAAACACAAACAATACTGATTCCATCGTACATTCCACTTGCACAATGTGTCATTCAGTGACGATAAAACCCGAATTCAAGGGGTTATCGAGCTATGATGATGCTGTGGGTATTTTACAAGATACTGGTTGTCAGACCATTTTTGGCTGTTATCCTCCTCTGTTAACTTCGATAGATACCTCACGTCTTCTGTGCCCTTGATCCTTGTGTATTTATGTTCTCGGTGCTTATAAAATCGAACAGTATGTGTCTCATTTTTCTGTTTCTCCAGGGTCCATCTATTTCTATCTAAAGTGGCTTCCATTCGAAAATGTACTCCGCCCCAAATGTCATCTTTACTTCACTATAGGGCCCCGGATAAAATCAAGCATAGGTCTATTTAACATTTATCTATTCGGAGCAGGCAACATAGGGTACAATTGGGTCCCTAACCACTTTGGGTCGTCAACCAAATGCCTAGTATGCCTTAAGACGGTAGTGCTCATCACTATCAAACAAACTGAAATATATTTTCCCTTCGAGAATAGTTACTTAGAACGACTATTTGCACGCACGAGCGTGGCTGTGTGGTAAGAAGCTCGTTTCCCAGCCTTGTGGTCTTGCGTTCAGTCCTGTTGCGTGTCACGGTAACTAAGTATCTTCTACAATAACCACGGACCGACCAAGATTGCGAGTAGATTTGGTACGCAGAAACTGAAAGAAGTATGTAGTATATATTTATATATATGCAGTGTGGCACGAAAGTATGTTTACAGTTATCACGTAGGCACTCTTTTACTCTTTTACGTGTTTCAGTCATTTGGCTGCGGCCATGATGCTGGAGCAAAGCCTTTAGTCGAGCAAATCGACCCCAGGACTTATTCTTTGTAAGCCTAGTGCTTATTCTATCGGTCTTTTGTGCCGAACCGCTATGTTACGGGGACGTAAATACACCAGCATCGGTTGCCAAGCGATGTTGGGGGAACAAACACAGACACAAACATACACACACACACACACATACACATATATATATATATATATATATATATATATATATATATATATACTTATACATATATACGACGGGCTTTTTTAAGTTTCCGTCTACCAAATCCACTCACAAGGCTTTGGTCGACCCGAGGTTATAGTAGAAGACACTTGCCCAAGGTGCCACGCAGTGGGACTGAACCCGGAACCATGTAGTTGGTAAGTAAGCTATTTACCACACAGCCACTCCTGCGACTATAAAAATTATGGAAATTCCTAAGGTATTTTTTTTCGATGTCATTATTATTATTCCGGTCACTGCCTGGAATCGAACTCGGAATCAGTAGCCCGCGCTCTTAACCACTACGCCACTTTAAATTTCTTTTAAAACATTTTATGGCATGTAAATTTCTATATCACAAACTGAAAGGGGAGCTTGGCAAAATTAACATAGAATAATGGTTTCATACTTTTTATAATTAAGATCGAAACTGTTAATATAGCGAAAGAGATAGTTGAACAACAGTAAACCTACATTTTGGCCATTGTGTATTAAATAAATCTGTACGTGTATGTATGTATATGTGTGCATGTGCATGTGTGCGTGTATTTATACACATATATGTAAGTATTTGTATATATGTATTCGTGTGCTTTTTTGTTTGTGTTTGTTCATCTCCCAAAAACATAGCGGCGCGACAAAACAAGAGAACGATAAAATAAGCAGCAGGATTGAAAACGAATACGGGTGGGTTCGATTAATTTTCCTGAACCCTTCGAAGGTGGTTCTCTAGTATGGCCGCGGTCCCAAGACTGAAACAAGTTTACAATAACAGATAAAAGGAAATCAATTCCATGCAGTAACCGGGGATGCCACATCCAGTGACTGCAGGCCTCCGACTAACGAAAAACAGACAAATTTATATTACATTGATTAGTGAAGTGTATGGCTTTGAGGTGTTTAGATTGTGTTTAGTATGCATGGGGTGGTGTTTCGCCGGGTGAAGGATGTGGTACAACTGTATCTATTTTTATTTTTATCTCCTAAGGCAATTAGTGAGTGCGCATATGTGTTGGTTTTTTTTGTAGAGTTCCAGGGTCATAAAACAAATTATCGAGGTGGATTTGGTATTTTGGACAGCATTTATCTAAGAATGGTAATTTGGTTATTTATAGGAATGAGAAAAAAAATCTTAATCTGGATACCGCAATTTCAAGTGAACAATTTATTTTTCCTTTGGTTTAAGAATATACATAAATATACATAGGCGCAGGAGTGGCTTTGTGGTAAGTAGCTTGCTAACCAACCACATGGTTCCGGGTTCAGTCCCACTGCGTGGCATCTTGGGCAAGTGTCTTCTGCTATAGCCCCGGGCCGACCAATGCCTTGTGAGTGGAAACTGAAAGAAGCCTGTCGTATATATGTATATATATATATATATAAGTGTGTGTGTATATGTTTGTGTGTCTGTGTTTGTGCCCCTAGCATTGCTTGACAACCGATGCTGGTGTGTTTACGTCCCCGTCACTTAGCGGTTCGGCAAAAGAGACCGTAGAATAGATTAAGTACTGGGCTTACAAAGAATAAGTCCCGGGTCGATTTGCTCGACTAAAGGCGGTGCTCCAGCATGGCCGCAGTCAAATGACTGAAACAAGTAAAAGAGTAAAAGAGTAAGAGTAAATATATATTTATCTATTAATCTATCTATATACCGTGGCTGTATGGTAAGAAGCTTGCTTCCCAGCCACATGGTTCCGAGTTCAGTCCCACTGCGTGGCACCTTGGGCAAGTGTCTTCTACTATAGCTTCGGGCAGACCAAATCCTTGTGAGTGAATTTGGTAGATGGAAACTGAAAGAAGCTCGTCGTATGTGTGTATGTGTGTGTGTGTGTGTATGTGCGTGCATGTGTGTGTGTGTCTGTGTTTGTCCCTCATCATCGCTTGACAACCGATGTTGTTTTGTTTACGTCCGCGTAACATAGTGGTTCGGCAAAAGAGTGGTTCGGTACTAGGCTAACAAAGAATAAGTCCTGGGGTCGATTTCTTCGACTAAAGGCAATGCTCCAGCATCAAATTCACTCACAAGGCTTTGGTCAGCCCGAGGCTATAGTAGAAGACACTTGCCCAAGGTGTCACGCAGTGGGACTGAACCCGGAACGATGTGGTTCGTAAATAAGCTACTTACCACACAGCCACTCCTACGCCTATTACTGTATATTCAATGAAACTCCATAAACGATCAACTTGCAAAAAGTGCGAGGAAATATTTGTGCGCTCCATAGCTGACAATACATTCGAAAACTAAACGCAGTGTCATCTGTATATAAACCATGATGCAGATACATCGCGGAAAGGCGAATTGACTGAGATATTCGTCTGAAGATAATAATTCGTATGGACATGATGTATAAGCGCAGGCGTAGCTGTGTGGTAAGAAACTTGCTTCTCAAGCACATGCTTGCGAGAACTGTCCTACCGCGTTGTATCTTGGGCTAGTGTCTTCTACTATAGCCACAGGCTGGCCAAGGCCTTGTGAGTGGATTTGGTAGACAGAAACTAAAAGAAGCCCGTCGTGTGTGTACACACACACACACACAACACACATATATATATATATATTATATATATATATACATACATATATATACATACACACCATATATATATATATATATAATATATATATACATACATATATTATACACACCCATATAATATATAATATATTATATTGTGTGTGTGTATGTATATATATGTATGTATATATATATATATTATATATATATATGTGTGTGTGTGTGTGTGGGTGTTGTGTGTACACAGGACGGGCTTCTTTTAGTTTCTGTCTACCAAATCCACTCACAAGGCTTTGGTCAGCCTTGTGTGTTTGTGTGACTGTGTGTTTGTGTGTTTGCGTGACTGTGTTTGTTCCCCACCATCGCTTGACAACCGATGTTGGTGTCTTTATGTCCCCGAAATTTAGCGGTTCGGCTAAAGAAACCGATAGAATAAGTACTAGGCTTACAAGTCCTGTGTGTTCGATTTGTTCGACGAAAGGTGGTGCCCCAGTATGGCCGCAGCACAATGACAGTAACAAGTAAAAAAAATAAAATAAAACATGTCATATGTAGAAGGCGAAAACCAACAGAAGCGTCGATGGGAATACACCACCGCTGCTTGAACATTTTTGTCCGTTACTGATGTATTTGTGATCTTAAACGCAGCACGTCCACAAAAAAAAATTATCTCCAAGCGAATACCACAGTAAATTTGCCTTTTTGAGTTATATCTGCAATACGTATCATACGCAGATGACTATTTTCATGCAATACAACATCGGTAAAATATAACGGATTTTTAAGGGAAATGTGATTCTAAAAAATTTTGTGTTTTCTAAAGTTTAACGTTGCTTTGCAAAATGGGGGGTGCTGTAAAGATCAGAAGCACAGATATAACGAAATAATTACCAATCTCTTGGGCACAGTAAAATATTTATATGTTTATTGTGGACAAATATGTTAGTAGCCGGCGGTAGAATAAATCTCTGCGGTTTATATGTTTCTTCTTTCAGATTCTGGTCCTATTTTATTCTTTTGTTTGTTTCAGTCATTTGACTGCGGTCATGCTGGAGCACCACCTTCAGTCGAACTAATCGATCATAGTACTTATTCCATCGGACACATTTGCCAAGCGATGGTAGGGGGACAAGCACAGTCACACAAACACACAAACACATATATATGTACGACGGGCTTCTTTCAGTTTCCGACAACCAAATCCACTCACAAGGGTTTGGTCGGCTCGAGGCTATAGTAGAAGACATTTGCCCAAGGTGGCACGTAGTGGGCCTGAACCCGGAACGATGTGGCTGGTTAGCAAGGTACTTACCACACAACCACGCCTGCGCCTCTATATATATAAATTTTAAAAAAACATCTAATGCAGTACGAAGGATAAGTACGTATTTGCTGCAAGGACACGAACAATAGCAACAACATTAGAAATAATAATTGCTTTCAAATTGTGAATAAATAAAGAAACGTCACTTATTATGTATCATTAAAGTTTAAAGCATCCGTTTATAAACAGGCACTGCTGCAATAAATAGTTATTCGTGTCAAACCAGGATTGGAACGAAGTTATGCAGCACTACCATTAGGTGTATGCATACACATATTCACACAAATATACAAATATGCGTGTATATATATATATATATATGTATATATATATAGTCAAAAAGAATTTCGTTCAAGCGATTTTTCCCCACTTGGTAAGTTGTAATGCAAAGGTATATAAAAATATAGTTCTGCATACAAGCACACACAACACACACACACAGACACACACACACACACATTAAAAGTTGTGGAAGTCAATAAATCTTAGCCAGGGATCTTTGGAAGGTCTTAGTAAAAATTAAGGGGATAATAGTCAAAACAGTTTAAGAAGCGTTTATTTAAATTCACCGATCCACTTTTTAAATATATATATATATATATAAGCAAAAATATGTAGATCTATCTGTATCTATATTTATCTATCTATATATTATATAAACGTATATATTATGTATATGTATAACTATATATTAACACACATCACTAACATAAATATTCATATATATATATATATATATATATCTATATATACATGATATATAGATACATGTATGTACATTCATAATATAATATATATGATATAAATATATATATATATAATATATTATATATATATATATATATTATATATATATCTATATATATATAGTATGTTATATACATATATAATTATATACGTGTGTTTGTGTGTAATTACATGTTTCAAATTCTCACTTGTATAATGGTAAAGATTTAATTATATATAAGTATATGTACACACTCTACAGACTTGGGCATTGACTTCTTGTGTTGAAGCGTAGAATCCTTTAAAAAAAGAATTTTCCTCCAGAAATATAAATAAATTGTGTGTGTGTGAGTGTGCGTGTGTTTTATTTCCTCGATAAAAAAAAACGCTGTTTTTAATAGTGTCTCGCCACCATTCACATGACTCAACATGCATACGTTAATGGCGAAGCGAAGGTGTGTCTTCATTCCCAACATAAAGTCTGAATATCTGTCTCCCTGTCCGCACGTTCATCAGTCCATCTCTCGTTGGTTCTATTTCTTTGACTCTCTGTGCTCTGTGATGTGTCTTCTATTTTTTTTTTTTCTATTGTCATTTCTTTGCATTAATATTAGTAATTATAAATGAAGCTAGCCATTTAGCAATGTCCAATAATTACAGACTTCCATCAAACTTCTATAAAGACGTTCTTTAAATATGCAAATAATAATCATAATAATGATGATGATGGTGGTGATGATAATATAAATATAATAATAATAATAATAATAATAATAATAATAATAATAATAATAATAATAATAATAATAATAATAATAATAATAGTTATAATAATATTGATAATAAATTAAAAACATTTAAGAAACAAGTAGCAGACGAAGAATAAATAATTGGAAAATGGAATCACTGCATGGGCAATACTTCAGAGAAATCGAAGGAGTAGACAAGATGGCTAAGAAAAAGTGGTCTGAATGGATGCACTGAGGTATTGATATGCAGCGTCCAGGAACAAGCTCTGAGAAGTAATTACACCAAGTTACAAATAGATAAGAGTACGGAATCGCCCCTTTGTAGGATGAGAGGCAGCAAAATCGAAAACAATTGTGAGTGAGTGTAGCAAGCTGGCCCAAAATGACTGCAAAAGGAGGCACGTTAAAGTGGTTAAGTTTGTCCACTGGAGACTATGTGAAAAGTATGGCGTG
>NC_043006.1:66650357-66657857 GCF_006345805.1 Octopus sinensis
TAACACTGATTCTGAGGAAGGCAACGGATTCAAAAGCCGCTAACAAAAAGTCAACCATTTGTTATTCATGGATGACCTCAAACATTATAGTAAAGATGAAGCCCATGTTTTTATCAAAATTTAAAAGATACGATAAAAGAATTATTATAGTTATGATAAATGTATCATTACGATTTATGACACCGAAAATATCAAAAACGAGGCTAATTTAATGTAAGAATAATGTTAATGAATTAAGTATTATAAAATTTAGGAGATACTGCTTACCTGCCTGTACATATATATATATATATATATATAATATATATATATATAGGTGAAAGTGTTGTTATGTGAAAGCATGTGGTTAGATGTATAAAAGACAAAAAGAGTGAAAAAACAACAGAAAGCTTGTGTTATATGGTTAAAGAATATATTTAAATACCTATATTGAGTTATCTATGCACTATGATGTGAAGTATGAGTGTTCCAGGCAAGGGAAGGTAATCAAGAATCTTTTCAGTATAAGGGAGATAATCACAAATGTTGAGAATGACTAGATTTTAATAGTTTAACATGATTTAGTTTAGAAAGAATAGAATGGTTTGGTTTTGCTTTATATTTTTCTCAATGAGGTAAGCTTCCTTATTTAAAATTGCTAGAAATGGTTAAGTTTTGGCTTGTATTTTTCAATGAAATAGGTTTCCTTAATCAATCTAACGTGTGTGCGAGCGCGTAGGTGTGTTTCTGTGTGTATGTGTGTGTGTGTGCGTGCGCGTTTGTGTGTGTGTGTGTGTGTGTGTATGTGTCTGTGTGTCTCTGTGTGTGTGTGTGCTTAGATTCATAACTCTGTGCTGGATTCAATCAAAAGTTATTTCGTATTTCAACTTTAATTAACATTTCAAACAAATTGCATTCGAAAAGCGTTTATTCATAAAAATATATCGCATCATATTCTATTCTTTGATGCTATCGTTTCGCCAGAAGCTCAGTTCCACTCTTTTGCCATTTGGCTGCTTTAGTGTTTAAAAATAACTACACCCGTTTTCATCCTCATTGACATTGTTGAACCTCAATCCCTGCAGGAAATAAGCTACAGCTCAGAAAGCCGGTAATCTGATTATGCAAGGTCTGGACTGGTGGCAGGGTGGAGCAGCACCCCACCCCACCCCACTGCATGATGAGCCAGCGGGTGCCTCGAGATTGCTCTTGGTCACATTGGCAGTATGTGTTGGAGAACTGTCATGCGAAAGAAAAGCTTGTCTTTGATTAATCAATCTCGGGTAGTGGCGCTTTCAAATCATCGTAAACTTCATGCTGTTGTTAAGCATAAAGGTCAGCGTTCACAGCATGACTATCTGGGGCAAGCATCCAATGCAACACGCCCCCAAAATTCCACAAAATACACAACATGACCTTCTATACAGACTGCCCTTGTCTGACAATAGCTTCTGAAGCATAGCCGGAACAAAGCCATTGATTTCTCTTATTAGGATTATGAAAATATATAAATTTTTCATCTCCGGTTACAATACGATGCAAAAAAGAAAAAACGGGCAACTCAGAAATTTGCCAGCAATTGTTTGGTTAATGTTCACTCGTCATTGAACCTGCTCATTGATAAATGCAAGAACTGAGCTTATGGATGGGTTGATTGATGGTGCTTAGTGAAAGACCAAGTTTTACCAACAAAATAGGAGTGGTTACGTTTGGTTCTTTTAAGGCTTCTGTTAAGGCTTCATCTCCATAACAGACGATCTCTCTGACTTTGGTTTGACTTCGAAGCTGATGTCACCTTCTTTGAAGCATCTGAACCAGTTTTGTGCCATACTTTCTTTGACAGCTCTTTATTATCTTTTTGTTTTTGCCGCTGCTCTTTGACTTGGTCCTTATTTCCACAGGTAGCGTAAAAATGGCTCCAACTTCAATTTTTGTTTTACCATTCATTATGAAAGCTGTAAAATATAGAACAAAAAAGGAGGAGGCAGAAAGACGTAAGTGATTACACCTGATAACTTGTACCCAATACGGATAACCACAAGCAGAGGGTGGAAGCGATTAGAAGGCGTACTGTAGCCAGAGCCATTAGACAGATTATTCCTTTGAAAAATAATAAAATATAGAAGCACTTGTTAGAAGCTGGTCCTCCGTGGATCACATCCCTACTTATCAACATAGTCACCGTTTCTCTCAATACCAATGTTCCACCTTCGAATGAAAGCATGTATCCCTGTCCCATAAAATTCTGGTAACTCTTCTTTGAGCCACTTCTTCACTACAGTTTTCACATCCTCATCACTGGAATAGTGTTTGCCTCTCAAACCCTCTTTCATAGGGCCGAAGAGATGATAGAGTGAAGGCGCCAAATTATTCCAGTGACGAGGAAGTGAAAGATGTAGTGAAGAAGTGACTCAAAGAACACTCAACAGGATTTCACGGGGCAGGGATACATGCTCTCATTCGAAGGTGGAACATTGCTAATGAGAGAAACGGTGACTATGTTGAGAAGCAGGAATGTGATCCACAGAGAATCAGCTTCCTTTTGATGTATGAACCATGTTACTGTGTTGGTAATTATACATGTACTAAACAAAATGGCATTACTTTTGACTCACGCTCGTATATTATTAACTATGAATAGTCACTCTTTGTAGAATTAAGTACTGACTACTTATACTGAGCCACAGAGGTCTTGATATTATTTCGATACTATATAACTATATACATACATGTATATATATATATATATATATATATATATATATATATCTATATATATATATATTTATACTCGTGGACTTTACATATGTTTAATTAGTGTCATTTTTCTTTAGAAGTGATATTACATATAAGCTTAATCGTTTACATAGCGATATTTTACTACATCTTATGTTCTAATTAATTATAACATAATTGTAACATGTTAAATTTGTTGCTATTGTTTGCCAGCTTTTCCTTCATTGAGTGTGTGAATGCGGAGGTATTGTGCAAAGGTGTACAGCATGCGTCTGTAAGCGTCGGCGATTTATGTATGAGCGTCCATTTGTGTGTGTGTGTGTGTGTGTGTGTGTGTGTGTGTGTGTGTGTGTGTGTGTGTGGGCGAGTGCGCATTTCTGTGTGTCTGTAAGAGAGAAAGAAAGATATGGAGGAAAAGGGGGGGGAAGAGTGTGTTGTTCGAAAATTGTCTTCATATAATTCTTTACCTAGAGCGCAAGACTTAATTACACCTGCCAAAATCATTGCGCCATCTACATCACACAAGATATTCGTCCACCCACTCATCGTCATCTTCCTCCCACTTCAAATCATTACCATTACCACCATCACCACCAGCAGCAGCAGCAGCGGCAATAGTGGTGTTGATAGTGGCATCGTTTTCAATTTCTCACAATTTCCCTCATTATGCAGGTGAAATAAATATGACTATTTTATATAGGCCGTACAAACATGCATACATACACAGATACGCACACACACACACACTTATACACTGAGCCATACATATAGATATTCGTTCATATAAGCATTCATATCCATATACATATATTCCAGTATAAATGCATAAATACATACGATAATATATATATATATAAAGATGATAAGACCATTATTTAAAATAACGGTCATACCAAGTGGCCAGCATGGTTTTACATATATATATGTGTGTATACATACCTATACTTATACATATACACACACACACACACACATATATACATATATATATATATGTGTGTGTGTGTGTGTGTATATATGTATATATATATATATATTATATATATATATATATATACATATATATATATATATGCATGTATGTATATATACATACATACATATATATATATATATATATACATATATACATATACATATGTATATATGTATGTATGTCTGTATGTCGGCATGTATATACATATATCCATCCATACATACATACATACATACATACATACATACATACATACATACATACATATATGCTTATTAATAAATGGTCGCATTAAGAGATGCACGTATGTACATATATTCTTCCATTCTTTTATTTGCTTCAGTCATTTGACTGCGGCCATGCTGGAGCACCGCAATTAGTCGAACTGATCGATCACAGGACTTATTCTTTGTAAGCCTAGTACTTATTCCATTGGTCTATTTGCCGAACTTCTAAGCTACGGAGACGTAAACACACGAGCATCGGTTGTCAAGCGATGTTGGGGAGACAAGCACAGACACACAAGCACTTACACACAGATAAACACAAACGCACACACACACCCTTTTATATATATGTATATATATATATATACGAAGGGCTTCTTTCTGTTTCTCTCTGCCAAATCCACTCACAAGGCTATGGTCGGCTCGAAGCTATAGTAGAAGACACTCGCCGAAGGTGCCACGCAGTTGGACTGAACCCGGAACCATGTGATTAGTAAGCAAGCTACTTACCACACAGCCACTCCTATTAGCATATAAATTGTCTGTATATATGCGTGCATGGTGGGGGTTGAATATAAGCAAAAATATAAATTAATCTATTACAGGGGACTAAAAATAAGTATTTATAATTAAGCTTCCGAATCTTGAGACATGTGTATGGAAACTTTCTTGTACATACGTATGTCTTCTCGTTCATCGTAGATTATATAAACGTAAAATCTCGCTGTACTAAACCACCATGGATTATATAAATCTGTACTAAGACAAAACTGCCCCTGTGTAGATACTCTAGGTGCTTTGTGCACTCCAATTCCCATCTGTACAAAGTTTAACAGCAAGCACAACAGTATCAATGGATATAGCTGTATACGTACGTGTCAGTGGGTGTGAAGTATGTTGTATGTTGTGCATTTGCAGATATATTACTAAATATAATGTATTTGTTATAAGATATATAATATAATATAATATATATACATATATATATATATTGTATACATATATATATATATATATATATATATATATATTTCTTTATTGTTCCATTCGTTTGACTGTGCCCAAGCTGGAGCACCACCTGAACGCGTTTTATTCGAAGAAATCGACCCCAGGACTTATTGTTTTGTAAGCCTAGTACTTATTCTATCAGACTCTTTTGCCGAACCGCTGCGTTACGGGGAGATAAACACACCAACATTGGTTGCCAAATGATGTCAGGAGACAAACACACAAAATCGCATATATATATATATTATATATATATGTGTGTGTGTGTGTGTGTGTGTGTGTATACGACGGGCTTCTTTCAGTTTCCGTGTACCATGTAGACTCACAAGGCTTTGATCAGCCTTAGACTATACTAGAAGACACTTGCTGAGGATGCCACGCAGTGAAACTGAACCCGGAGCCATGTGGTTGGGAAGCAAGCTTCTTACGACACAGCCACTGTTGCGCCTACCACACATTCACGTAACTGTACGTAGAGAGACAGATATACAGAGATGAATATCATGAGAGATACAGAATTTGATATACAGACATACAGTTCCGGATTTAGGACAAATGTGACCCTGTGATAGTTACGTTATGAAGCCCCTTACTTGGAACGTTTGACATTTAAGGCCCCTTATTGGAATGCTTGACACTTGAAAGACTAATCGTAAAACATTTGGGGAACAAGAAGATAGGGAAGATGGGCTCCCCTGGTCAACAGGGCCCTGTACTTAAGCACATCTATGCACGATGTTAAATCCAGCACTGCATACATATCATACATATATATATATATATATATAAAACAATATAAGGAATGGCCTGAATGTATATTATATAGTCTTTGACTATTTTCTCTTCTTACTAGATCGCTGGTAGCGGAGAATTTTTTCTAGAATTTTTTGCTACCCTTATATTTATTATATATATATATATATATATATATATATATATATATCTATATATATATATATATATATATCTATATATATATAATATATATACAGGTGTATACATTATATTTAATATAAGTATCTATCAACCTAGCTATCGATCTGTCTAGCTGTCTATCTATTTACCTATTTGTTTATATTTACGTAAAACGCGTTCACATACCCATGAATACACGTGCACGTAGAGACGGCGGATGCCAGGCTGAAAATCGCTACCCGACAGAACCTCGCCAAAAATTCGACACACATAAGCGCATATACAAACACATACACACACACAAACATCGTTATGCATACATGCATACACGCTCGTTTCAGGCACATATCTCATAAGGAACGCACACACATACACACGCGAGGACTACACAAACTGGCACGCCACGCAACGAGCGACACAACTGCATGAACACACACAAGAATCGAACACACACGCATACACACGATACGCACACAGCATGCAAGAGCCAGGTAACCAACATACACATACTCACACATGTCCATATATGCACACACTCATGCACTCCCCCCCACACACATAGGCACATGGAAGCACAAAAATGCAACCAAAATAAGCACACACACACAATCACTACTTTCAAACACACACTCACAAACACGCTCAAACATACACACACACACATACACACACTCATGACATCCAAACACACACACTCATGACTTCCAAACACACACACTCAAATAAACACACACATACACTCATTACTTCCAAACACACACGCTCAAACACACACACACACACACACACCACTCATTACTTCCAAACACACACGCTCAAACACACACACTCACACACTCATTACTTCCAAGCACACACACTTAAATACACACACACACATTCACACACACTCATTTATCCCAAACACACACTCACACACATAGACTCGAACACACACACACTCACACACTCATTACTTCTAAACACACACACACATTCACACACACATTTATCCAAAACACACACACACTCACACACATAGACTCGAAAACACACACACATATATATAGAGACTCAAACAAAAGAAACATGCAACTAATATCAGCTCACACACACACACACATGTATTTACTTATGCTCATATATACATACTCAAATTCACGCTCAGCACGCACAGGGATATACACACACAAACACAACATGCATCGATCGTGTGTTCACGCACATAAAACCAACACATACACACACACTCCTGTATTCGCTCACACTCACATATACTCACACATATATACACTCAGCATAAACATATAAACATACACACACAGACACAAGCAACATGCAACGAACATACACTCACATACATAAACGCACACACATACAGACACAAGCAACATGCAACGAACACACACTCCCACACATAAACAAACACATAAACACACAACAACGAACATACATTCACACACATGAACAGACACACACACACACACACAAGCAACATGCAACGAACATACACTCACATACATAAACGCACACACACACACAGACACAAGCAACAGGCAACGAACATACACTCACACACATATACATACACACACAGAAGCAACATGCAACGAACCTACACTCACACACACAGACAGAAGCAACATACAACGAACATACACTCACACACATACACACAAG
>NC_043006.1:66665357-66680357 GCF_006345805.1 Octopus sinensis
GAAACACAAACCACAGACTGTCTAGGGGACGCAACTCGACCTTTTTAACTAAAAAAAATTTACCATCATTTTTTTTCCATTTTTTGGCTATAACTCTCTAAAAATGCTTTATAGTTATTTCCCTTACAAACCAGAGCAACGCCGGGCGATACTGCTAGTACTGTATATTTATGTATATTATTTATGGTTATGTATATATAATAGCCATATTTGTAATACATTTATGGTGAATGCCTCGCGAAACTCCAGTCTATTGCAGCATTCGTCCGGAGATAATCTACAGCTGTCTTTTGTAATTTCTCTTCTTCGTGCATGTATGCGCGCACGAGTATGTGTATGTGCACGTTTGTTTCGCTATATTTGGACTCCAATGAGAATATGGACAGTAGTCTCCCTTTGTTATATCCGTTATTTTGAGAATCAGCTTATAAAACTCTTCTGGACCTACTAAGAATTCAGTCCATATTAGTTCTTTTAATGAGAACTGCTGTACTTTTATCATCGTTTATGTTTTGCTTTTACTTGTATCAGTCATCGGATTGCGCCCATGCTGGAACACCGCCGCATTCAAGTATCTTAGTCGACCAAATCTCCCTCAGTACTTATTTAATTTTTTATATTATTAACTCGGGCACATTTCTACCGGCTTACTGTTAATGTATCGCTAAATTACGGAGACATAAATAATGCGACATCGGTTGTCAGGTGATGAAATAGAAGACAAACAGCAACATAAAGACACATCAGCGTACACGTGTGAGTTTACACACACACACATACACAAACGCACATGCACACACACACATACACGCATATATTAGGTTGTACCGATTTTTAAAGGGAAAGAAAAACGGTCAATAAATACTCGCCATTACATTTTCAATCAACCAAATATGACCCATTTTGTTGCACAATGCATCTCCATCTTTCCTTTAACTAGAAAATACCCTCTTTCCATAACTGAGGTAGTTTCATGGCAAAGAATTCATCAATGTATCATTTTACGTCATCCAAGGAATTGAAATTTTTACCATTAACACTATTCTACAGCGACCCGAATAAGTGGAAATCCGAAGGAGCAATATCCGGTGAATATGGAGGGTGGGGTAACACATCCCATCCGAGATACAGCAATTTTTGTCTGGTTCCCAAAGCATCAAGTGCGGAAAATGAACTTTCTTATCTTCCATTTTAAAGGGTTACAGAATTAACACAGGTTATAGGAACATAAACCTTCTTCCACAAAAAGATAGCTTAAACTGTGCTTTAAATGGAGGGGTAGTCAAATGCTATTTTATGGACTCAACCATTTTCTAAAATATGTCGAAAAGTAAGCTACTATAAATCGGCACGAACTTTCCGGAGAACCCAATATATAACACTCTTTTGGATTCTACCTCCATGGATGATACTGGTTACTTTTGTTGATGTATATCGGCATCTTTGTAGTTTTACTCACTGTTTTTTAAGGCAGCATACAGATGTAACTTTTGACGCTGAATCCGAAGTTTTTATTCATTTATTCCAGAAAAACTTTGCAAAAATGTTACAGGTGTTCAAAATTTGGTGATTTTCAGATTTTTCAGTCAATCAGGAAACAGCGCGTTCGCTTCCTCTTCCATCATCGGGTGTGGGGGTGCATCGGAATAACAAAGCATTGCTACTTCCCTTGTACACGCACAAACATAAACACATATATTCACACAGAGTTGAAACGCTGATTGATTTTTCTTTTCAGCATTGCATGTTCACCATCCCGCTTTTATTGCACACACACATACGCACGCACACAAACGCAAGCACACACAAACAAACATTCTCATACCTCCCTTTTACATATACGCACATATACTCACACAAAGTTGAAACGCTCTCACTGCCAGTTAGCCATCAGCACTTCCTTCCTTATTCATCTATCACCCCTTCCTTTCTCATTCTTATGTTGGGACAGAGAAAAACACAAGTATATTATTATAGTAAGAAAGTTTGTCTTTCTCGTATCTCCTTCACCTCCTTGTCCGCATGCGCAGCATCTTTGGTTACGATGGAAACTGAAATCTTCGCCACGGTGATGTGTAATATACTAGTTTCTGATTGCCTAAAATACCCAAATTTTGCAAATTCCAAAGGCTAATAACTTTTTTGTTAGGGATTTATAAGAAACATTAATATTTTAATAATTAGTATACAAAATCGATATACCAAATTTGAAAGCAACTGGAACAATATTGTGACGAAAACAGTGACGAAAACCACAAAGGTCCGTATGTTGCACAAATCTACCACGACTTTTGAACTTCGTACGTTAAACGTTGCCATTTTCACTTATTTTTATTCTTTTTTTTTCCTCCTATTTCTCTTTCCAGCATGACTAACCATAATTTTTCGTCCTCTACCTTCACCACCGCCTCGAAAATCATTTTATTAACTTCCTTTCAGCTGCTTTTAACCTTCTATTAATCGTTCGCTCTCTACACTATTTTTTTTTCGATCTCACTCCCGATATTTTTCCCCCATCTCAATCCCTTATGTCGAAAAGCGTAAGCTCGAAACGCCGAAGACATTTCCATTTTTCTCGAGCGTTAAACTAATACACATGCTTGTCTTCATCTTTTGTTTTCCTTAAATTTGAACTATATACATAAATAAATGAATGGAAGGTGGAAACCCCATCTTTCTTTCTTTCCCTCTACCCAGCTGTCTATCTCTCTGACGATCTATCTATCAATATATCTATCTATCAGCCTATCTACTTACTTATATTTCTATCTATCCATCTCCATTGTCTTGGAACCTCACTAAAAAAAAGGCAAAAACAATGTTCTCTTCTAAACAACCCCCCCCCAAAAAAAAAAAAAACGTCTGTTTTATATAAATGAACAAGATGGTTGTACATTCACAAAATCGTATTTGACAATTTCTGGAGAGGAACGCAAATGTTAATAATAATGAAGAAATAAGAGTTTTTTTCAAAATGCTGAGGACTTTTTTTTACTTAATATTCAATTCTATACATCACACCTGACACTCTATACATATATATATATATATATATATATATAATAATACATTATATATATGTATGTATGTATGTACGTACGTATGTATGTGTGTGTGTGTATGTATGTATGTATGTAGTGTGTACGTATGCATGTATTATGTATACGTATATGTAATATATATATATATATATATATATATATATATATATATGTTTGCATGTATGTATGTATGTATGTCTATTTGGCTATCTGAGCGCGACAAGTTATGTCTCTGTAGGGAGCCTACGAAACTTTCAGTCATATGAGACCAAACCAAACTGTTTTAAATTATATACATACATACATACATGCATACATACATACATATATATATATATATGATTAAAATTAATCAAGGGACATACTAAGTATATCTACCTGCTGGAAATAAAAGACAAAGCTTATTTAAATCGCCAAAATATACTGATAATAACTAAATAAATATTGAAACCAAATATCCGATCCGATTGCAAACGGACTAAGACAATCTCTCAGCATACATTCAAGAACTTGGATGCTCTATTGATACAAATGTTCAAAGAAATCATTTGCTGTGTATATATATATTTATATATATATAAGCAAATTAAATAAAATTTGAGATTTTTTTGCGGAGAGGGGAAAGTGGTAACAAGAGCAGGACAGTGAGAACAAGACAGTAAAACAAACGGTGAGGGTTGTTAAGCCAAGACGATAGGAAAAGTATTATGAACGCTAGGAAGACGAGCTTATGAAGGAGACAGTATAAGCAAGTTTTGTCTTCACGAGGGCAGTGGGCAGAAAGATAGATTCTCTTTCGTCACGTGTAAGCCACGAGAGAGTCGAGAAGGAGGATTGAAAGAGAGAGGGATAGGTGAAGAGAAGAGGAGAAAAATAGGGAAAGGTGGGAGAGAAAACCATAAAGGATGAAGAACAAAGAGGGAGAGAGATAGACAGAGAAGTGATAGTAAAGATAGAAGAGTGTGCATCGTAATTATTAAGATAAAACTTACTTGGAAAAGGATGCGTGGTGTTCATAATAATTTTCCTATCGTCTTGGCTTAACAGCCCTCACCGTTTGTTTTTACTGTTCTGTTCTCATTGTCCTGTTCTTGTTACCACTTTCACCCGCGCAAAAAATCCAAGATTTAATTTGCTTTGCGGTTACGGCTGTTTCAACGAAGTCGCGTATTGTCCTTGCCTTCGAAAACGCGGAGTAGACGAAACAGGGACAACTGAAGAAGGGGAATACTCTTTATGTTGTATGTCTCATTTCTCTGTTTTTTCCGTTGATCGAAAAAACGTTCGTTCTCTATGTTTTTGTTTTTATCTTTTCGTTTCTCATTGTATTCAACGTTTTGTTGATATCCTGTACCCATATATGCATGTATATATACATATAGATGTAGGTATGTACATATATGTATGTATATGTTTATATATTATTTATATTATTATATGATCGAACGCCACACATCCTTTTCCAAGTAAGTTTTATGTATACATGTATATATACATATATATATATATCACGTGAACACGTGACCGACCAGTCCATCAGATGTAGTTACACATCGCTGGTCACAATGCGTTCACATTGTTTTAGCCTTCGAATGACACCACCCCGCTGGCTAAGCGAGCAGGCCAATATCTATATATATATATATATATAATATAATATATATATATATATATATATATATATATATATACACAAATATATATAATAATATGTTCTACACAGAAGTTAATAAATGATCCGGTGCTATAGTGCAAAGTATTTGCCCAAGAAGACGCACAGTGGGACTGAACTCAATACTGCGTGATTGCACTGCGGGCCTCCTAGCAACACACTCATGATCACGCCTTGAGTAAATTTGATAGTTTCCTTTTTTTTGTACTTTGTTTTTTGTTTCCCATGTATTTTGACTTCCAAGTTTACTGATTTCGTTTAGTGCATGTGGTGAATTAATCCTCGCTACCACTATAACGCAAACATTCTTGACCTCATTTCTATATGAATGAAATATCATTATTCCCACAGAGTATTTCTCTCTGCGACTTTCTGTAACATCAATAAGCACAGCTCTGTACCGCTCTGACGTGTATAGTATTGTGGTTTTGCGTTAGTATTATTGTATTCTTGTGCTAATATCTACATAGTTCCGTTTTCTTTCTGGTATTTCTTCTGCATTCTCTCCATTTGCCATAATTTGGCTCTCATACAAATGTTCAAAGAAATCCTTTGTTGTATATATTTGTTGTATATATGTTGGCATTTTGGAAATAAAAAATAACATCCTTTGATGTTAAAGTCCTTCTCTACGTCTAAGTTATTGGTACTTCTCATGAGATCTTACGTACGTCTGATATTTACAGAAATATGTCTTCAAAGTTTGCTCGTGTATATTCCAAGCTATTTCTCTGTTCCCCGCATGTAATGGGGTTCACAATATAAAACCAAACCTATAAATATTACAGAACTCTGATAGTTATCTACTATTAACTTAGCGGAATGTTTTGAACTGTATACGAAGTCGTTCCGTTTCAGATTTGTTGTTGTGGTTCTTAAAGCCAAAAATTGGTTTTAGTTTCGTTCGTAATTGTCTGCCGGAATGTAATATTCTATAGTTGTCTGTGAATATCCGTCATTTATGGGTTATGTGCTGTAATTTCCTAAGTCAAATGAATTTTGATTTTTTTTCGTTCTGAATTCTTCAGTTCAGAATCGTAAATTTCCGATATTTTCTGCTGCTTTCTGTGATATGTTGCTTACTATTACCAGTCCAATGTGTGCTTTGCATTTTTAAACCTATAATCTAAAGGTTTCTACCCATGACCATCGTGTCAATTTTTCCATGCTTCAATTATCTGATATTAACCAACGTATTAACCAATATATTTACCAATGTATTTGTATATAAGGTCCTTAATTTTAAGATTAAAAGATGTGATAGGTGGAGAGATTAATTCTTTGAGACTATGACTTCAGGTACAAAATCATCCACGCTCTTTCTCTGTCTGTTTCTCTCTCTCTCTCTCTCTCTCTCTTTCTGTTTCTCTCTCTGATATGTACAACATATGTAGTTACAGACACTCGTACGAAGCTGCTATCAAGCTATTCTTTCAAGTTGGGTGCATGTATGGATCGCGGTATAGAGGGATGCCTTGATGGCTCGATGGATAGATCGATGGAGGGAGGGAGTTCTAAATTGATAGATAGATACAGTACTTATATATCTTTGTCTAATGTACTTATAAACTTATACATTACTAACATGCCAATATACTTATACATTACAGTAACCATCAGTTCACTACATTGAGTAATATAAATGAATGTAGGACCAAACAACAAAAGTAAAGTAATCACTTTCATTAGCTAACAGCTGTTTCTGCTGTGTGGATCAAGTGTTGTAGGCTCGTGAGACTTCACATATTTTCCTCGAAGCCACTTAAACGTATGTAGTATGTAGACATGTAAATATTCGTGTATATATATATATCTATATATATATATATATATATAGAGAGAGAGAAGAGAGAGATATCATGTGTGCTTGAGTGTACATGTGCGAGTGCGTATTCGCGCATATTCTCTGGTTATATATTTCTAAATTTTCGAATGTGTCGTATTTTTAGACTGTAGGCCAATTATGTCAATCTTCTGAATGCCAGTAGTAGGAGGTTAAGTGACAAGTGGTAGCTCCTATAAAAATGTCATTTTGCCAAAGCAAAATTCCTTCCCTTTCCTTTCCCTCTTTCTCTCACTTCTCGTGTTATATTTTCTATTACATTTCTTCTGTGCCAGTGGCTGAGCTAACAGGCTAGCGAGCTCATCGATCACTAGTGGAGATGGAGAGTCGGCACTAAAAGGAAACGTTGCTGTGACCGCGTGTGTATCGTTCGCGACTTTTTCCTCCGTCTTCTCTTCCTTGGATCTATCCTTTTCCTATGTTTCTGACGAAGTGCTCCGCTCGAAACGTTAAATCTCCTTCTTTCTTTCCTTTCATGAGCGTCCAATAACACTATACTTGTTCCACGTCCTCGCGTTGTTGTGTTTTCGCTTTGTGTTTTCATGTTTAGATTAACTTTAGATAGATAGAGAGAGAGAGAGAGACAGACAACAAGCCAGACAGACAGGTAAGTAGGTATGTATGTATGTATGAAGGTAGGTAGATAGATAGATATATAGATAGATACATACTACATACATACATATATACATACATACATACATACATACATACATACATACATAAGACGGACAGACAAACATATATTTCTTTTTTAGCCACTCCGGGTCAAACATAGAGGTGACAAATATAATGTAGAGCTTTTCTTTTCGAATGAATAAAATGGGCAAAGATAAATAGATGGACCGACAGACAGACAGACAGCTAGATAGATAGATAAATAGATAGATAGATAGATAGATAGATAGATAGATAGATAGATAGATAGATAGATAGATAGATAGATAGATAGATAGATAGATAGATAGATAGATAGATAGATAGATAGATAGATAGATAGATAGATAGATAGATAGATAGATAGACAAATCAATAAATAGATAGATGTTTCTTTATTGGCCACACAGGGCTGAATACAGATGGGACAAAATACAAAGTAGAGCTTTTCTTTTTGCGAAGAAGAAGAGAAAAAAAGTGGGTCGAATTTCGATCAAAAGAGTTCGTGGGGAAAAAACAAAAAGGCCGATCAATAAGGATCGTGTATCATAGATAGATAGATAGATAGATAGATAGATAGATAGATAGATAGATAGATAGATAGATAGATAGATAGATAGATAGATAGATAGGCTCCTTTTTATGACATCGAATTTCATCATAAAAGACACGCCTTGCACGGTCTATACACAAGTCATGTAAAATGCTCTTATATTAAATTATTTGTATCTATTATTACTCCAGATTTGAATTGTATCTATTAGTAACCCGAATTTAAGAGAAACAATAATAGAATATATATGTGCTGCTTTTTTACGAGAAATAAATTCAAATTCGATAGCGTTCCTACGCAGTAAAATGTAAATTATAGCCAATTGTTCTTTAAAATATAATTAAATAAAACATCAATAGCTTGATAACAAGAAAAGTTCCAACGAAAATTCTTGAAAATTGCGGAGAATACAAAAAAAAAAGTGTTGCAGAAAGACAAGAATTTCTTTTTGTGTAGGCACATTATATTGAGTTTATTTGCACATAACTCGTTGGAATAAAATAAATTCAAATAAAAGATTTATTGTCATTTAGTTCGGATGGATGTTAGCAGACATGATGCAATGTCAGGAACTATAGCTTGTGGTATTGGTAAGACCTGTCGTGTTCTGAATGTGAATTTTTCTTCATGTATACTTCGGCATTTATGCTCCCAGTTTGATAAAATATGAAACAGTTGAAATAAGAAGTATTGGAATAGAGACAATATTTATATACATACATAGATACATACATGCATAGACACACACATATTTATATAAATACATACAAAATTAAATGTATGTAATAATATTTTGATGTGCCCGAGGAGAGTCATTTTCTTTTTGTACCTTATAATTGAACACACTCACCGGTAAGATTTCCACTTATTTCTCATTTTTATTTTCCTAAAATTTTCGTTGCGTCTTGCAACCTTTTTAATAATCTTGACTATTCTACCGGTAAATTTACCGGTATAATATATATTATATATATATATATTATATATATATATATATATATATGATATCATAATATATATAATATGTATATAATATATATATGATATATATATATATATACATACATATGCATGCAAGTGTAGATAGATAAGTTTCATTATTAGCAGCACAGGACCATAGATAGATAGATAGATAGATAGATAGATAGATAGATAGATAGATAGATAGATAGATAGATAGATAGATAGATAGATAGATAGATAGATAGAGCAGAGATCAGGAAATCGCATTGCTACGTATAAAAATTACACCTCTCTGTATATATCTAGACTAAATCTCTAAAGCGAACACCAAAAGACACAGAAAACCTACAACGCAACACGTGGGAAGAAGAGAATATCACAAGACTGATTGTTCTCAAACAAAAATGGCCGACATAGATAAAAACGACAAACTTATGGACATATCCAGCAAAACACTTCGAGGAAATATATGATAAGTACATTAAGAGAATGGAATGTTGCCCCTAAAATACATACAAAATATATATCAAAAGCACAATAAAACTAGGAACCTTTGTTCTGCAATTCGAGGTCAATCGGTCGAGCCTTTAGGTCAATGAAACGAAGACAATCAGTTGTAGATTATGGAAGCGTCTGACATAGTTTTCTGGTCAGGCAGAATCAGATTTAATTTCCGGATTAGGAAGTTAAAAACGTTCGCTTCCAAGATATTCTGGAAGGAATCCCTGGAACTAAAGACACTGAGAGAAAGAGATAAAAGAGTGGTGGATGTAGGTACTAGCGAGAGAGAGAGAGAGAGAGAGAGAGAGACAAGAAGAGAGAGACAGACAGACAAACAGAGTGAGAGAGATAAGACTAGAATAGGTAAGTGATTAACAAAAGCGAACGGTATTTTCGATGAATTGAAAAAGGTAAGTGGCAGGTTACAATTATTTTCTCTATATATATATATTTATAGAACTTCGCTGCTGTGTGTATTGTGTGTTCTGAATTTTCTATGCAAAAGAATGTCTATATATGTGTGAGAGTGTGTATATATAAATGTATATATATGTATGTATATATATATATGTATATTTATATATATATTTATATATATATATATATTGTACATACGCATATGCTTATATAGTTAGATGACTGTTTGTGCATATATATATGTGTGTGTGTGTGTGTGTGTGTGCATACATACATATACATGTGTGTGTGTGCATACATATACATGTGTGTGGGTGCGTGCGTGCATGCGTGTGTATGTATATGCATATGTATATATATATATATATATATATATATATGTGAGTATGTGTGTGTGTGTGTGTGTGTGTATGTGTATGTGGGGGTGTATAGTGAGAGAGAGAGAGGAAAAGAAAGAGGGATAGATAGATAAATAGATAGGTACACTGAGATAGAGATGGCTACATTCTTTTAGTTTTTTTCTTACTCATATCAGTAATTTCATTGAAGCCATGCTGGAGCACCGCCTTACAGGGTTTTTTAGTGAAAGAAATCAGGTCTTATTGTTTGTAAGCCTAGTAATTATTGTATCCGTCTCTTTTGTCTAACCGCTAGGTTACCGGACGGAAAAGCACCAGCATGGGTTTTCAAGCAACGGTGAGGTCAAACCTAGACACAAATACATAGACATATATACATATATATATACATACATGTATATATACATACATAATATATATATATATATACACACACATATATATGCATATATATATATATATACATATATATGCATATATATATATACATATATATACACATATATAGGACGGGGCTTCTTTCAGTTTCCGTCAACCAAATCCACTCAGAAGGATTCAGTCTGCTGCCCTAGACTATAGAAGAAGGCACTTGGCCAAGGTGCCCACGCAGTGGGACTGAACCCGGAACCATGTGTTTGTGAAGCAAGCTATATCATATGTACATGTATACATATATACATATACATATATCACACATATATATATATATATATATATATATATATATATATATATATATATATATATATTATATATATATATATACATACATATATGTATATGTATATTACATGTATATAATGTCTATATATCAATAACTGCTCATACACAGATACACACTTTTGTGTGCGTCTGTATGTATTGCCGTGTTTGTATATGTGCATGCGTGTGTATACTAGTATGTGTGTGTACGTGTGATTATTAGTGTACTTTTAGACTTGTAAATTAGCAGAGAGCAATATGGATAACGTGAACTTTTTATTTTGTATCTCCTCTATCCACTTGCCTCGCGTGGGTGTCACTAGTGCAATTTTCTAAATTCATATACGGCGAGGACATTATTCACCGTCATGACATTTAATAATGTCGCATTATTTCAGTCGCTAAGCAATTCTGCGGGAGATTGGAGGTTTCTACATGTTAGATATAGTTCGAGAGATAAGGAAAATGGACAAAGACTAAGCGAAGGAAAAGTATGCATGTATACATTGGTATATATGTGTATGTGTGCGTATGTGTTTTTGTGTAAGATTGTGATTAAGCATATATATCATATATCTATCATATATATACATAATAATATTATATAGTAATACCACGATTATAATATTTTTTTATTTTATCGCAATTTATTTGTATATATATATATATATATGTATGTATGTATATATATATATAGTATATATATATATAATATATATATATACAATATATTACATACATATATAACATATATATATATATACATATATATATATATGTCTGTATGTATATATATATATATATTATATATATATATATATATATATATATATATATATATAAGGCAACTTGGTGTAGTTGTGTGTGCTATATCGCCCTCCAGATGCCCCAAGCCATGTAGGCAAGTTTGAAGACTGCCTTATAAAAATAGAAGTCCTAGTCACATTAGAACAACACATAAGTACTTCTTATGGGAGACTTCAATCTACCCAATGTCAGATGGCCCGAGGGCCTTCTCTCCCAGGAATGACACGATTGAACGAGGACAGGCGAGGTCCCTCCTGAACCTCATCAACACCCTGTACATGGAACAAGTAATACTCCAACCAACCAGGGCAGGTAACACACTGGATCTCTGCTTCACAAATAATATGGATCTCATCCATAATGTGAAAGTGACACCGACACTACTCTCGGATCACAACATGGTAGAGCTGACCACGTACGGGCCAAAGGAAAGCATGGACATGCAGCCTACAAGAAACTCTCAGAATCTTTCCAGCTTGAACTTCCATAAGGCAAACTGGAAACAAATTGAGAAAGAGATCCTCAAACAAAACTGACCTGAATGTCTCTCCTCACCAGACATCGCCAGACATTCAACAATCCATGTCTGTAATGCAAGCCATGTGCTGCAAATGTGTCCCAGAGAGAAAGGCCACTGTACACAAGAACAAAATCCCCAGAGAGAGGACAATTTTAATGAGACGGCGTACAAAAATTTCAAATCGCCTAAACAAACAAATTGAAAGCAGTGAAAAGTCCCGCCTGAAAATAAAACTGTGTTGCAAATTGAAAAATGTCTGCAACTCTCCCATGAAAAGGAAAGAGCAGACAAAAAGCCTGGGCTATAGACAACATAAAATCTAACCCCAGCTTTTCTACAGGTATGCCAAAGAAACAGCTACGGTGCACTGTAGGATAGGGCCACTCCTTGAAAAGGATGGCACACTCACAGGAATCCAATGAGGGTAAGTGAAATACTGAATGATCAATTCAAGAGTGTTTTCACTCCACCCCTGGGCATTTCCAAATCACCATCCAACTGACTTCTTTACCACTGCGATATAAAATCAGAGGCAGCGATGATAGATTACATCAATATAAAGGAAGACGATGTAATAAAGGCTATAGATGAAATGAAAAACAGACTCAGCTACTGGCCCCGATGGATTCCTGCAATCCTCCTAAAAGTATGTAAGAGAGTCCTAGCAAGACCACTGCAGTTCCTCTTTCAGAGCATCCTTGCAACTGGCAAACTTCCAAGAAAACTGAAGGAAGGTAAAATATGCCCTATTCATAAAGGAGTTAGCAGAGCGTAGGCCAAGAACTACAGACCTATCTCTCTGACCTCAACATCAGCAAGGTCATGGAACGAATAGTCAGAAGGAAACTGATCACCTTCCTTGAAGAAAATGACTTGCGGCCTGACACCCAACATGGTTTCCGAACCAGGAAGAAGCTGCTTAACTCAGCTCCTACAAACACTATGACTGGGTGCTGAAACGACTGCTCAACCACTCCAATGTGGAAGTGATATATCGCGACTTTGCAAAGGCCTTGATAAAGTCGATCATGGAATGATATGTCACAAACTGCGTGATCTTAGCATAGTTGGAAAACTGGGAGAATGGCTTCATGACTTTCTGAAGGATAGAAGTCAGGTGGTAGTAGCCAATGGGGCCACTTCCATCAACACGCAAATAGTGAGCGGTGTTCCGCAGGGCACTGTTTTGGGACCACTACTGTTCATAATGGCCCTCTCAGCCACGCAGAGAGCCACGATCACAAGTTATGCAGATGATACAAAAGTTTCACAGGCAATACAGAACCCTGAAGACACTAAACGCCTGCAATGTGAGCTGGACAATATATATAAGTGGGCTGAAAAGAATAGCATGCAGTTCAATGCTGAAAAGTTTCAAGGTTTATGCTATCAGCATGCAAAACTAAATGCAATACCCAATGAATACACTGGACCTGGAGGAATTGCAATCCCAGAGGCACAATCAGTGCGTGACCTGGGTATTTACATGAGTGATGACGCAACCTTTCGTGTACATGTTGCTAAATTGGCAATGAAATGTAGACGACTGGCCGGGTGGATTCTTAGAACCTTTAGAACAAGAGAACAAGAAACCATGATGGTTCTCTGGAGGACACCTGTCCGAAGCCACTTCGACTATTGCTCTCAGCTATGGTCACCATCCAGTGTCAAGTTGATCACAGAACTTGAGGCGATCCAACGTAGCTACACGAAGAAGATAGCCTCTGTGCAGCATATAAGCTACTGGGAAAGACTCAAGAGATTAAAACTTTATTCCTTGGAGCGTAGGCGAGAAAGATATGCCATAATATACATCTGAAAGATCTTGGAAGGACTTGTCCCAAACTTTGGCATCGAGAGTTACACAAATGCCAGAACTGGGCGCCACTGCGTGGTGCCAAGGACTCCAAATTTACCATCAAGATGTAGGACAAGATACTGTGATAGCCTGGGCTTCCGAGGCCCACAGCTCTTCAATATCCTCCCGGAGAACCTAAGAGACCTGCATGGGGTGGATGCAGATGTCTTTAAAATGAAACTGGATCTCTTCTTGTCGGGTATCCCAGATGAACCAACTTCACGGCAGGAAGTGCAGATGAGGGCAGCTGCATCGAACTCTCTCATGCACCAAATGGCAGTTGCTAAAAAGCATTCGTGAAGTAAAACCATGTAGCAACACCAAATGGCGGTGCCCCAGCATGGCTACAGCTCGTGAGCTGAAACTAAATAAAATAAAAAATAAAATAAAAAAATAAAAATAAATAATAAATATATATATATATATATATATTATATATAATAATATATAATATATATATATATATATATATATATATATATTATATATATATATAATATATATAAGCATAAGAAGTCTCTGAATGAGAGGTAAACAGTAGAGGCACGAAATCGTGAAGTATATTTTCCATCTTAAAATGGTTGACACATATGGGACGCTGCTACTTTAGTTTATATCCCCAGGAAGACATCAACTCTAGCTGGCTAACGAGGCATTCTGTCCGATCGGAGCCGGTTTTCTAAGTAGTAAACCGTCATCAGCGTGTATCGATCACTCGCCCAGGATGAGAAGTTATTTCGAACGCAAATACATATGCTTTTTCCAGTGACAAAGATTTTCAAGATCAGTGACTTTTTGTCAGTGGAAACAGCATATGTATTTGCGTTCGAAATCACCTCTTATGCCTAGTCGGTGATTGTCACAGGCTAATGACGGGTTACTACCAGAAAACCGGGTCCGTGTGTATCACTTCAGGCTGGAGATGGGAACGATAATTTCCCTTCGCAAATACTGATCGGGCACACACGGTGTCTCGTTAGCCAACTGGCTTACATAGATGTCTTCCTGGAGATATAAACTAGAGCGGCATCGTTCCATATGGGTCAGCCATATTTAAGTGGCAAATATACTTCACCATATATACATATATATATATATATATATATA
>NC_043006.1:66682857-66690357 GCF_006345805.1 Octopus sinensis
GTCGACTAATTACTTTGAGCAATTATTACTGTTAACAATGTCATTAATGAGACACGTGACTAGATGTGGGGGTGAACATGGAGTCTGTTGATATGCCACAGTTAGAAACGGCAATAATTATCGCTACAAGACTGCAGCGACGTTGTTTATATGAGACATCAAGAACTAGAACAAGCACTAGAAATGTACCTACCATAACAAATAGTGGTTGATACGATAGAGGCAAGAATAACGATAATAAAAAGAGCTACGTCACTAACAATAACAGAAGAGAAGAGCGTCGTAATTTGCTTGAAGCATTGTAGTACAGATGTAGAAAATGACAGGATCTAAGTAAATACATATTATTTTTTAACTGTACTCTTCTGGATATAGGCATTTGCACCTGAAATACAAAAGTTTTTTTTAATTTTTTTAAACTTTCTCCATTATTAGAAACTTCAATTACTTTTCATTTTTTTTTTCGTTTTCTTTTAGTTCAGTAACAATAGTTTTTGTAGATTGTTGATATAAATAAAATGATATATGCACCCTTTTAAAGCCTAGCTAGGCTCATGGGCCAGGTTTCCCGGTTTCTTTGGCGTATGCGTTCCCCAGCTGGACGGGACGCCAGTCCATCGCAGCGTTACTCATTTTTGCCAGTTGAATGGACTGGAGCAACGCGAAATGAAGTGATTTGCTCAAGAACACAACGCGTCGCCCAGTCCAGGAATCGAAACCACAATCTTTCGATCATGATGCTGACCACTAAGCCACGCACCTCCAGAGTTTGCTACTATAGCAGAGCTTTATACAACAACTGTAATGACATCAATAACTGCAATAGCGGCAACAACAACAACTACTACTACTACTACTACTACTACTATAACACTACTAACAACAAGGATATGGAACTTGTTAACATGACTATCTATACAACAATAATATACTGACACTGAGAAACTGGTGAAGCGCTCTCCGATGTCATCAGGACTATGTGAAGAATATTTTGTCCGTATTGCCGAAACGAACTTAGCGTCAAATTTGGAATTTATGCAAGGCGGAGACCCCATGCCATACGTGTCCTACACAGTTCAGGCTTACAACACCTAAATACACAGCAACACAGTTACTATTCCTCAATTGCTCCAGCTCTAATTAACATTATCCCAAAGAAATCAAAGAAGAAAAAGATCCCATCACCTTCAAATGACATCTGGACCACATTCTTCAAAGGATACCAAAAAATCTACCGAGATATGGATATATTTCAGTCAAAAACTCCCTACTTCAATGCGCCATGAGACCATAAAAACCTGACTTTAAAATGATTTAACAGATTCGGTCACCTGGTGATATTCAGTTAGACATAAGGCGGCGAGCTGGCAGAAACGTTAGCACGCCGGGCGAAATGCGTAGCCGTATTTCGTCTGCCGTTACGTTGTGAGTTCAAATTCCGCCGAAGTCGACTTTGCCTTTCAGCCTTTCGGGGTCGATAAATTAAGTACCAGTTACACACTGGGGTCGATATAATCGACTTAATCTGTTTGTCTGCCTTGTTTGTCCTCTCTGTGTTTAGCCCCTTGTGGGTAGTAAAGAAATAGGTATTTCGCCCGTCGCTGCGTTCTGAGTTCAAATTCCGCAGAAGTGAACTTTGCCTTTCGTCCTTTCCAAGTAGATAAATTAAGTACCAGAGAAACACTGGGATCAACTAATCCCCATCCGACAAATTTGAAGCCTTCTACCTCCAACCAAACGGATATTCATTTAGACAAGTCCTCGACCATTTTCAAGCTGAAACATATCTCACTTTATCCAAGGTTATAAATACACACACACACACACACAACGCACACACACACACACACACACACACACACACACACACACACACATATATATATATATATATATGTACATACATTTATAGAGAGAGATATCTGCCAACAAAATTCATGCACAATGCATTCGTTGGTTCGGAGCCCATTTACAAGGCTCTTGCCCAAATTGGTATGCAATGGAACAGAACCCGAAATGCCGTGACTGTAAAAGAACAGTATTTAATCACACAGTCTTTCCAATAACTCCACCAGTTATTCATCTCTGTTTACAGTTCTTTACATTTAGCGTGTTTCTGTATTTGGAATCTCCGTTAGGATTGATAAATCGATCAGAAGACTTTTAATTTCCTGGTGCACTTCGACAATAATATCTGAACGATTTGTCTCCGTCTACCTTTGTGCATGAATCTATGTCGCACAGTATGATAACTTTGTCATTATTAGAGACACACTCTGGTGTGTGTGTGTGTGTGTGTGTGTGTGTGTCTGAGAGAGAGTTTGTGTGTGTTTGTCTCTGTACGACCATCTGTGTTTCTCTGTTGGCATGCCATAGTGCTTAGTTTCCAATGTGTAATAAGGCGGTGAGCAGGCGGAATCGCTTGCACGCCGGACGAAATGCTTAGCAGCACTTCCTCCGACTTTTCGTTCTGCTTACAAATTCTGCCGAGTTCGACTTTACCGTTCATGCTTTCGGAGTCAATGAAATAAGTACCAGTGAAATACTGAGCTCGATGTAATTGACTACGCCCCTCCCCCCAAAATTTCAGGCTATTATTATTATTATTATTATTATTATTATTATTATTATTATTATTATTATTATTACTATTTTTATTATTATTATAATGATTATTATTATTATTATTATAATCATATTATTATTATTATTATTATTATCATTATTATTATTATTATTATTATTATGTTTATTATTATTATTATTATTATTATTATTATTATTATTATTATTATTATTATGAAGGCGACGAGCTGGCAGAATTGTTAGCACGCCGGGTAAAATGCTTAGCAGTATTTCATCCATCTTTACGTTCCGAGTTCAAATGTCACCGAGCTCGACTTTGCGTTTCATCTTGTCGGGGTCGATAAAAATAAGAACCAGTCACGAACTGGGGTCAATGAGATCGACATATAACCAGCCCTGGAATTTCTGGCCTTGTACCAGAGTTTGAAACCGATATATAATCCGTCTCTATGGCGTCGAGCTGTCAGAATCGTTAGCAAACCGGGTGAAACGCTTAGCGGTTTTTCATCCGTCTGTACGGTCTGAGTTCAAATTCAGCAGAGGTGAAGTTAGCCCTTCATCATTTCGGGGTCGATAAAATAAGTGCCAGTTGAACACAAGGGTTGATGTAAACAAGTAAAAGATAAAAGATACGCTGCTTTACTGGGTCGTTTCAGTTGCATATCACATTAGGTATATACTGTGTTCTACTGTGTTAGCAGTGCTATTCAATCATTTTATATTTCCTATACAAATTATAGCCAGCACTGATTTTCTTACGAAGTTTCGTATCCGTATACTTCTATTGTATGTAAGCAACAACGAGCTCGAAGATGGAAAATGCGTAACGGCTGTGTGTCCCAATATCAGCGATGAGTTTGCAGATTGTTAATGGGTTGGACGGGCGCTGATGAAGGGGCAAAGCCTACTAAAATATAGCATATACACCCAGTCCTCAGTCTTTGTCTTCGGTGGCATTGTTGTTTGCATTAATCGAACTTATGGAGGCGCGTGCGTTAGTGGTTAGGGTGTCAACATCATGATCGTAAGATTATGGTTTCGATTCCTGGACTGGGCGACGCGTTGTGTTCTTGAGCAAAACATTTCATTTCACGTTGCTCCAGTCCACTCAGCTGGCAAAAATGAGTAACGCTGCGATGGACTGGCGTCCCGTCCAGCTGGGGAACACATACGCCATAGAAACCGGGAAACGTCTGTTAATGTCTGTTTTCCCATTTTCAATTTTAAAATATCTGTCGTTTCGGACATTGTTATTATCAGGGAGTGGAGGCGCAATGGCCCAGTGGTTAGGGCAGCGGACTCGCGGTCATAGGATCGCGGTTTCGATTCCCAGACCGGGCGTTGTGAGTGTTTATTGAGCGAAAACACCTAAAGCTCCACGAGGCTCCGACAGGGGATGGTGGTGATCCCTGCTGACTCTTTCACCACAACTTTCTCTCACTCTTACTTCTGTTTTGTTGTACCTTGTATTTCAAAGGCCGGCCTTGTCACTCTGTGTCACGCTGAATATCCCCGAGAACTACGTTAAGGGTACACGTGTCTGTGGAGTGCTCAGCCACTTACACGTTAATTTCACGAGCAGGCTGTTCCGTTGATTCGGATCAACCGGAACCCTCGTCGTCGTAACCGACGGAGTGCTTCCATCATCTTGTCATTATTGCAGACAGAAAACTTTAGCAATATGAAGGTCAGCGCCAGTATTCCTGTTATTATCATTGCGTTTTAACTTCAGCGTTTACATCTCCTTACCCTTTTATTTTATTACTATCTTCCGTAGAGTTGCATGTGAACTTAGTCACCTTCTTGTATGTGTTCGTATCTTTGTATTTCTTCAAGATACATCACATTTTTATCTTGTTCAGTTTTTTTTTAAGTATTTTATATTTAGTTTCTCCTTATTTTTCGTTTCGATGTTTTTATTGTCTAATAGTAAATATTTTTTTTATGTTTTCTAGCAGCATAAAACCCCTACATCCCTGCATTCATGGTAAATATAATATTTGTACTTTATATTTTAAGTGTTGTGTTATAAATTTGGTTATTACCTTTTCACGTTTTTTCTAGCTGGTCTGCCTAATTCATTTAGCGACCAGTTCATAATATCATGACAATATCTTTTAGGTCATCTAAGCTATTGACACCTATTACCTTATTTCTTTCTTCTTTCTTTTTCTTCTTTCTGGCATTCAGATCTGTTTCCACTATTAATCTCAAGCGTCTCTAATATTCAATTATAATCTTTTCTTTCATCTGTCTCCGTTTCCTCTGCCTAGTTCATTATTTTCCTAAGTATTTGTAAGTCTGTGTTTGGACTAATTCTCTTATCTCTGTTTCTTTACCTAACATAACGTTAGCGGTTTTAATTAATTTTTCTCTTTGTAATGTGGTTTGCGCATATTTTCCCAAATCGAATTACATAGCAATTCCCTTACTGATACTCTGCTCTGTAACAACTTATTCAAGTATTTGTTGTCTGCAGAACAAAGTTGTCGCTGCTGATTTCATTGTATTCTTCCTTTTCATGTTTTCCCTGTTCTCAATATAGGTTTAAACTTCCAGGAAATGTCTACTTTCTTCTGGGATTACTACAGATATCACATGGATTAATTAATATACCCTGATGATATTTATATTTGCATATGTTTCCAGTTCGTCTGTGTTGGCCCGATTTTAGTATTTTTCATTTGTGTTTTTGCTTTGTTCTCTCGTTGAGAAAAATATGACCGTTTCGTGTATCTTTTGATAGACCAGAAACAGATCTTCCTTCTATCGATTGCAATTCTTTTACAATTTCTAACTTTAGATTATTGATATATTCAACATTTCCAACTTTAGATCATTCTTTTAACTTCCTCTATACCCACACGTATTTCTCTTTGTCGTATTATTTCGACTTTTGTTGGTCAGTATTCTCAAAGTTTGCTAGAATTTGATTTTGTGACTGTTTTCTGATATTGTTTTGCTTTCTTTTGCTTGTATTAAATCCATATTCCTCCTAACTTATTCTCTCAGTTTATAGCTCAAATGGGTTTTGCTTTAATAATTTTTCGCAAATTGTATATTTGTCGATTAATCTCTTTTGTTCGTCGTTTTGTTTTTGCCAAAACTTCTTGATTTTCGTTGCTCTATTTCTATACACAACATGATTTTCGTTTTTCGTATGTATTTTCTTAAAATGGCAAATCTACGAGGATCCAAAATTACTTGTAAGTGAAATATGCAATTTGTATAAAAACATATTTCTCCTGTGTCGATTTATATTTTCTTCGAGACAGAGAAAAAAATACAAAAACCTATCGCTATCTATTTGCATTTTCCTCATTTTCATTGGATCACAGTTTGTTTCTGACAACGTGCAGATATCCCTTTGTCTTATACTAATGTTTATATTCACCGTCTCTTTTCTGTTACTTTTGAATAATATCCAGTCTAAGAAATCCTAACTTCATCGCGCCTGGCTATGAGTTACAGCTGCAGAGGACGTAGCTAATTATTTCTTCACATTTCCACATTTTCGATAGTCACACTATTCTACGTCATTATGTTTTGGTAATTTTTCGATGGAGTGGTTGAATCTTATATCGCAATCAGTCTTAGAACTAAGTCATGTTTCTAAACCAATCTTGCGATTTTTCTTTCGATATTGACCATATAGAAGATTTTCTTGCCACCGCTTTATTGTGATATTCTTTAATTTCACTGACAGGGCAATTTATGATATTTTCACAAACTTTGTTGTTATGTTTCTTGTCCACCAAAAGGTTTTGGTTCTTCCTGCCGATGTATTGTATTCGTTCGCCTCCTCCAATACACAAAACACTTGAAACTGCTTCCGGAAGTAGAGCTCTTGTCGGGTATTCCAGGGAATTGAGGAGTGTGGAACCACCTGTAAGCCATTGTTGTTCTCCAGTTTTCTCTGATCCAGAATAGTAAAGGTAAGGAGTCACCTGTTTGAGTAATATCGACTCATAACTTCCTGTTTCCTGGCTTCATAGCGTATGAATTCCCCACCTAGACGGGCCGGATTTATCATTTTTGCCAATTGAGTGGACTGGAGCAACCTGAAATGAAGTGTTTTGCTCAAGAACATAACACCTCGCCCGGTCTGCAATCTTCCGATCATGTTTCTAACATCCTAACCACTAAGGTACGCACCTCCACTACATGTGTTGTAGCATCTATCATGGTCCTACCTATGGGTTGATGAACATCTACGTAATTGTACCAAGAAGAATGTCGCTTACAGACATCCCAACCGACCCGGGATAGATAAGGCCCTTCAGCATTTTAGCTGCTCACCTAAGATAAGATAACCTCTACCAAATGCTAGATTCCGATAATTGGCTTATTTAAATTGTTGCTCCGTATCAAAGCATAGCTACAAGGACAGTTGTGTGGGCCTTGACGTACACAACCCATTTCCACTATAATAATATTCTTCACACATATTGTGCAACAAAGTAAGATACCAGTCCCAACATCATGGCGTTATTTCCGTAAATTCAGTGGCGATAGGGAAAGCCGCAACTTCCACTTGAACCTGTACATACGCGATCATAGGTTGATGGTCGGTTTTTAACTTTGATTTAGCGAACCCACATTCGTTGAAGCGACGACTGATTTGACCAAGGGTATTAGATTTCAGTTATTCTTTACAACATACTGTTGCAATCCGCCAGTGGACATTTGCAAATTCCTCGTTAAATAAAATCTTTGGGTGGTGTATTTTAAACAAAGTCATTATTACCTCGCCCTTAGTGAAGGCGGAGGTATTGTTTCCAGTGGTGTTTGTTTGTTTGTTTTGTTTTTTTTTTGTCCGTGGACAAGATATTTCAAGAACTGCTCGTTGGATTCGGATGAAACTTCCAGGTATGATTGGCCCCGTGACTAGGACGAACTGATTAGATGTTGGGA
>NC_043006.1:66693078-66703078 GCF_006345805.1 Octopus sinensis
GAAGGGAGTGCGCCACCATGACCACACTTACATGTGTGAAATGATTAAAACACAGAGGATAAAAGATACATATGGTAATTGGATATGATGCTTCTACAGAGAATATCATGTATAATGTGTATATACACATATGTCATATTTTCCGTTTTGTTTATTTTCAAAATTTAGGTTTCATGATTTTTAAATAATAAGTTTTCGCCTTCATTTAGTATAAGTTGTTTACGTTTTCCCGAGCAGCTTTACGCAAATTTATTTTTTTTATCAAGGTTGACACCTGCCGTTGCATTTCTTCTATCTATAAGTGTCAAAACTATGTATTATCCGATTAAACAGCAAAGGATGGACCATCTCCTGATTAAACTGAGTGTGCTTTCATTTTTTTCTTTATCGTCTCTTTTTGTTGCCAGTCTTAGGAAGAATATTGCTATTTACGCAGTGCTAGAATTACTAAGGAATGTATTTGAAATGGGAAATAGATTTATAGATGAATGTAGTTTACTTTGGAGCTTCGTGAGTCTGTGTGGTTTAATAGAAATGTGATATATAATATATATATATATATATATATATATATATATATATATATATACATAATTATATATACATATATATACTCTTTTACTCTTTTATTTGTTTCGGTCATTTGACTGTGGCCGTGCTGGAGCACCGCCTTTAGTCGAGCAAATCGACCCAGACTTATTCTTTGTAAGCCTAGTACTTCTATAGGTCTCTTCATACCGAGCAGCTAACTTCCGGGGACGTAAACACACCAGCATCGGTTGTCAAGCGATGTTGGGGAAACAAATACAGACACACAGACGTAAACACACACACACACACACACACACACACACATATAATATATATATATATATATATTATATATATTATATATATACATATATACATACATATATATGACCGGCTTTTTCAGTTTCCGTCTACCAAATGCACTCACAAGGTTTTGGTTGGCCCGAGGCTATAGTAGAAGACACTTGCCCAAGGTGCCACGCGGTGTGAATGAACCCGGAACCATGTGGTTCGTAAGTAAGCTACTTACCACACAGCCACACATATGTGTAAAGAACAAATAGGTGTATTAGTTTCACGCTCGGGAAGGTGAGAAAGTCTTTTGCGTCTCGAGCCTACGCTCTTCGACAGAAAGGAACACGAGAAAATAAACAAAGAGGGGGGGGAGATGCTTAATGGCTAGCGGTCGATCATATATATATTTACAGATCTAGGACTTTTCGTCTAAAACACTTCTAAAAATATGCGCTATGGTCTAAAGGAGTTTGGCCTAAAATGACTTTGGTATAAACACCCTATAGTCTAAAGATATTTTGTCTAAAATCACATTGGTCTAATGTCTATTTTTTCTATAGAATCTTAAAAAATGTTTAAGTTACAAATAACTATACTCTAATAGACGTTTTCGTCTTTTGACAAAAATGCTTTAGATCAAAGCATCTCAGACTAAAGTGTTTTAGACGAAGTACCGTATACCATATATATATATATATCCCATATATATATATATATATATACATAATATATATATATACATACATACATATATTATATATATATATATATATATGTGTGTGTGTGTGTGTATATATTATACATATATATTAGGTCGTCAAGTATGAAATTTGTAGTAAGGTGTATGGAAAACTTTGACAGCTACTCATTTTACGCCATTATTATATTTTGACAGCCTTTATTTTTTTTCTAGAAAACTGACATCTATTTCTTTATACTAACTCATTTCGCGCTTTATAAAGTATGTATACATCGATTTTTTTGTTGCTATTTTTATTTAGAGATGGATAAGTTGGAAATTGGTACAATTTTGAAATATGAATTCTTATATGGAAATACAGCATCACAAACTGCTCGGAATATTAAGGGTGTATTTTATTCTAATTCACAGCAGACCGTTTGAAATTAGTTTGCAAAATTTCGTTCTGCTAACTTTGAGCTCACAAATGAGCAAAGCGGTCGACCTGAAACAAAGGTGGATAATGACGAACTGAAAGCTGCTGTCGAGTCAGATCCATCTCAAAGTGTGCGTGAATTATCGTTGTTGTATGGTGTTAGCAAGCAAACAATATTGAGTCACCAAGTTCAAGTCGGTAAACTTAAAAAGTTGGATAAGTGGGTTCGACATGAGCTCGAAACAGCAACGTTTGGAAGCCTGCATTATGGTAATTTAACGTCGCAAAAATGAATCGTTTTTGAATCATACATATATATATACACACACACACACACACACACACACACACATATTATTATATATATAATATATATTATATATATATAATATATATATATATATATATATATATATATATAGGCGTGAGATCACTAAAGACAAAGCGATATTGCTTCTGCAGTACTTCTGCAGTTTGTTTAGCATCGTGTTGGGGAATGCCGTTATATTCGATCAATGGACCAATGGGTGAGACAGAGTTCTTATGATTATTTTGGGTTCTGTTTGATTGTTTTATTACCCACTCTTTGATTTTCGATGCAGGTTTTCATGTTGGTCTGCAGATGAAGTTTTTCCAAATCTAGCCTACGTCACCGAGAAACTCCAGCCTTTTCGTTGTTGTTGAATGTGTGGGGGAGTATTTTAATTGGTTGATATTTTTAAAATTAAATCTTTTGATGTACCTGATGATTGTTTTTCCCCTTTTAAGGGAGCCTATTTCTGTGTGTGCCAGTGGATTTCGTAGCAGCGTTTTTTGAGCATGTATAGGTGACAACCTCCTGAAAGTGCTGCCGTATCGCTTCAATGTCAGTGGAACTGAGAGTGAAGGACCAGTCAATAAAGGGCAGATCCTTTCTGATTGCTCCCCAGTCCGCTTTCTGGAAGTTTATATTGTCAAATAAGTGCAGGCTTGTGGAATTCTCAAATTTACACCCCACCCCCACACACACGCACACTCACACGCATACACACACACATACTTATCTACATATATGCAACAGGATTTTACCGATTTCCACTCATAAGGATTTGGTCGCATTGGGACTATAATAGAAGAGGCTTGCGAAAGGTGCCACGCAGTGGGACTGAACCTAGAAACATGTTGTTTGGATGCAATTGTCTTACCTCACTATCCCGCACACGTGCACTCACACACATATGCGAGTAGACACACACACATACATAAACGTGTGTTCGTGATGTACAACACGGAGTTTTAATTTTCCAGCTCTCGGTACAACATATTGTCTTATGAAAGTAGATACGAATATACGTGTCAAACATTTGAGAGACATGTAGCAAGATTCTAACATGAGAAAAGATTCAGTAGAGTAAGAAACTTAAATTATCCAGGTTGGAGTTTACGCAACAAGTCTGAGACCCACTTCGGTCACGACACAAACCATGGGATTGCATCTAGAAAGTTACCCTCCCAGGCACAAGTCCGGGCAAGGTTGTTTATGGAAGACCAGCAGTCACCCATGCATAACGGCCTCCTCTCTCCACGCCACCAGTGTTATCCAAGGGAAAGGCAACAGCCAATACAGCTTGGCACCTGTGGCGTCGCAACTTATTTCTACAGCTGAGTGAACTGGAGCAACGTGAAATAAAGTGTCTTGCTCAAGAACACAACACGTAGCCCAGTCCGGGATTCGAGCTCACAACCTCACGATCGTAAGCTCGACGCTCTAACCACTGAGCCATGCGCCTTCCCAATAAGTAGACACATGTAAACCATACCTGTCACATTATAATTATTCTAAGTGAAGGATACAGTTATTAAGTGTTGTATACTGTATCCCACTATCTTTCGCTATATTCAAAGCATCTTTGTAATCCCATCTTTTCCAGAACTCGGCGTCTTTCTGGCTCCTGGACTTATATCAATGGTTTTTACTGTCGTCTACATAAGTGAAATTCTTCTCATTAAGGGTAGTTTGTGGGTATCGAAATAAATGGTTATTCAAAGATGCGAGATGAGCTGAAAATAGTGGATGTGGCAGTGATATCCTAATCAAGCTGTACAATTCTCTGCCGCTTCTGCCGTTACTCGTGTTTCTTTAAATATGAGATCTAGCGTTGTCCCGAAGGAAGACAACACACTTCCGATTGACCAAATCGGGAAGGTTTCACAACGATTGCATCCTTTAATAGGTCTAACTGGGACCAATGATTATCTTAGTTCAATGTCTGACTTACGAAAGGAGCTTGTAATAAACAATGCCTTCCAATCTCACCAGATATAGAGCATCACCATTAGTTACTGACCGGCTATTGCAGTGATTAAATGCCATTCATTTCACGTTTTCCGGCCCCTCATTGTTGTATTGTAAATAATCCATTTTTCATGGCCTGCGATTGTTCTTTTCCGAAATGGGTCATTTTGGTTGTGTTTGAGCAGAGAATCGCAGGTGAAAATGCCATCCTTTAATTTCTGTTCTGTTAAATTATGAGACATCCAAACATCATAGCGAGTGACTAAAATCAACTATTTTTAAATACCTTATAAGGCTCATATGAGACATGTAGAGTATCTCCGCGACGTCAGGAGTGGTGTGATAAAGGTTAATTTTGATAAGTTTTTCGATTTGATCGTCGTCAATCACCGTAGGCCTTTCGCTACAATCACAGTCTTCCAGATCACAATTGGTGGAATTCTTCTTTACGCACGGCATATAAGACCTCATAACTTATATATTCTTTTGAATTTTCAGAAAAGTTTTGCGAATTTATATACCACACGCGGGAATTCACAAGACTACGAACAAAAAATTTTTCGAAATTTAAAAAAATAATTCTTTTTTAATTTTTCGAGTTTACTTTTTTAATTACAATCTAAAACACGGACAGTCCGAAAATGTTTATGAAGAGAAAGATATCAAAATTCATCAATACGTCAGAGTGACAAACAAATGACGCGTGTTTAATGTTGTCATGTGATGTGCTAAATATAACAGCTTAATAGCCCTTAAATCACGCAGCATTGTTTTTTTCTTTTTTTGGTGGTGGTGGTGATGTGGGGGTGAATAATCGAAAGCTTCCATGTGTGCAGAACACAAATTAGCAAAATTTTCTGAAAATTCAAAAAAGTAAAAACGTTACGTTTTGTTATATGCCGTGCGTATCGCACAACCCAGCCTCACAATTTTCGCTCCTAAATCTAATGAACCGCCAACGAACTGTTCTCTCAGCTATGGCACCCACTCCATAAACAACACATATCCTTTTTGCTGTTTGTACAGCGTTTTTACTTTCTTGGAAAAAAAAGGCATGACATGACGAAAGTGTATGTCTCAGCTTCCTCCATTTTCGCAATTAACGTAAAAACATTAAAAATAAACTATTCGCGCTCTAATGATATAAAAAGAAGTGCTGAAACGCCATCTTTCAGAAGAGATATATAGATGTCATATGATATGCCTTTGTCACTTCAGAAATGGAATCACGTGTTTAAACATCACCAATAGAAATACTGAATGAACTTCTGTTCCAACACAATATTTGACGCGCTTTTGTGAAGATTAAATTGCCTATTAATACGGCTAAATAATACGGACCAATACGAAGACTTAGGTAACCAGACAATTTTTTTTTGAGTGGATTCATGAAGTTTTTGTCCCGAATGTTAAAAAATATGTGCAAGAAAAAAAATTTTCACTGAAAAGCCTTCTCGTGTTAGACAATGTTCCCGCTCACCCTCCAGGTTTGGAGGATTACTGATCAATGGATCAACAGCTCATTGCAAACTTTAAGAAACTTTACACAAAAGCCTTGTTTCGAAAGTATTTTCAAGTCACTAATGACACTCAGTTGATTCTCAGAGAATTGTGGTAAAAATCATTTCACTATCCTGAATTCTGTTAATCTTATTGATAATGCATGGAACAAAGTGAGTTACAGAAGCATGAATTCATCACGGAGGAAACTTTGGCCAGACTGTATATCAGAAGGAGGCTTTGAGGGATTTGAGACAGCTACAAGTATTGCCGCTGTCGAACAGATTGCTATTGTTGATGATATTGTCTCTATGGGAAAAACTATGGGCTTGGATGTCAACAGTGACAATGTTGAGGAGATGGTGGAAGACCACAGAACTGAGCTTACCACCGAAATGAATAGCAAAAGACTTTCGCTGAGGAAATGTCTTTGAGGAGGAGGAGGACAGAAAGGAGTATGTCTCAAGTTCTTTAATCAAAGAAATTTGTGCTAAATGGGATGAGATGCAAAGTTTTGTGGGGGAAAATATCACCCTAATACAGTGGTAGCAAATACAGCTGTAAACCTTTTTAATGATAATGTCATGTCTCATTTTAGAAAAGATTTACAACGCAGGCAAAAACAACTAATAACATAGGACAGGTTTTTTACTGGAAGAAATAAAAGAAACCTCAGAGAAAGATTTAAAGAGCCAAAGTGGCAGAGAAAGGAAGAAACCCCCAAAAGACAGTTACCAGAAGATTTTATGGAAGAGGGCTCCCCATCTATGAAATAACACACTTTTGTGTTTTATTTACAGTTTGAATAAACGTTTTTATACTAAAATATATAGTGTAAGCAAGTATATAAGCATTCATCTGGGGATTAGAAAAGAATTAGTCTCTTTTACATTAATTGTAATGTGTAACATTGATTTGTTTCTCGGACAAATCGGTTTTAGAACCTACGTTGCTTTGCTCTGTATATATATATATAACAACATGAGACAGATAAATAGTAGTTTTGAACATAACTACACCAACCATTTTTTAGACCTTACACACAGGAACAGGGACACACGATGGCAAAGGACAAACAAAAGAAACCTCAGGTAATTAAGATAATCAATCTCTCAAACAAAGAACTTACACCTAACGAAATAAGCATACTCTCCAAAGGACTTAAATTTACACCAACCCACAACGTTCTAATTACTATGAAATGAAAGATGATATTTCGGAATTTTGCAGAGAAAACTAAGACTCACCGAGGAATTTCAAGACAAACAAATAGAGGAGGATTCAATAGCTAGAAACAAGAGCAATTACACCCCCACCAAGGGAAAGAATAAAGCGCCTTGACCGCTATTGTGACTACATAACTAATTTCCCGTTTCAATTCATCAAGAAACAAAAACACAGCCCTAACTTCAACAAAAGAGAATGGAACGACCTCATCAAACTAAGAGAAGACAAAGCAATAACAATTAAGGAGGCAGATAAGGCAACGCGATAGTAATAATGAATACAAACGATTATAAAAATTTAGTGCTATCCCTATTAAGAGATGAAACGTATTATGAAAGGGCCCAACAGTATAATCAGCAAAAAATAATGCATAACCTTAGGACATTAATCAACACATACCGAGAAGGACTCACGGACAAGGAGTATGAATACATCACTAACTTCAAATGCAAATCGAGTTTGTTCTATGGTATCCCTAAAGTACACAAAAGCCAAATAATTAGAGAAACGTGCAAAACATCTACCGATATACTCATCAAAATCCCTTCACCAAATGATCTTAAACTTAGACCGATAATAGCAGGGCCAGCATGTGAGACTCACCGCCTCAGCAATTTCTTAGACACACTTCTTAAACCTTTCCTAAAACACATCAAAAGCTACGTAAGAGACGATATAGATATGCTCAACCACCTCCCTAAAACAGTCAATGAGAAAACCCTTCTAGTATCATTCGACGTAGTTAATCTTTATTCTAACATCCCTCACAACCTAGGAATAGAAGCGATCACCTTCTGGCTGAATAACTACCCCTTTGAACTCCCAACTCGCATAAACAAAGACCTTATAATAGAGAACAATTACTTTATTTTTGACAATAATTTCTACAGACAAAGATCGGGAACAGCGATGGGCACGCGTACTGCACCATCTTTTGCCAACCTAGTGATGGGATACCTCGAGAAAATACTCTACCAGATAACACTCGAGAAATTTGGAAACACCTTCGCCACCTATATCCATAACAACTGGAAAAGATACCTCGATGACTGCTTCATCATCTGGGACAAAGGTATAGAGAAACTTAAGGAATTTAAAATACTATTAAATGGAATAAATGATAATATACAATTCACGATGGATCACAACGAAAAAGAATTACCATTTTAGACATCCTCATTAAGAAAACGGCAAAAAAATAGAGACAGATATCTACTATAAACCGACAGACTCCAAACAATACCTACCCTTTGATTCATGCCACCCACGACACACTAGAATAAATGTCCCTTTTTGTTTAGCTAGAAGGATCTGCACCATAATATCAGACACAAACACCCGACACACACGTCTCCAGGAACTTAGAACCACACTCACAATAGAAACTATCCACAGCCCCTAATAGACATGCAATCCAAAGGGCACTCAAATTAAGTATAGAAGACTGAGAGACAACAAAACCAAAAAGAAAGAACAATTAAAAACCTTTCCTACATCTCTACACACAACCCACTCAACAATGAGGCCTTCAGCACCATACTACGAAGCACAGCCCTACTAAAGGGAGACCCAAAGATGAACCGGATCCTCGAACACACACCATCATTAAAAGTAAACGGCAACCAAAATCCTTGAAAAGGATTTTAACCCAAGCTAAACTGCACTCAACATCAACCACAAAACCAGCAGTTAGAAAATGTGGAAGGCCCAACTGCGGAATCTGTGTCATCTTGATAGAAGGTTCAGAATTTATACTAGAACAAGGCCATCAGTTCCACCATTAGAGCAAACTTCACCTGCGCATCAGAAAACTTAATTTATGTCATAACATGCGCAGGCTGCAATAGGCAGTATATAGCCATACAAAAAATAGCTTACGTAACAGGATGGCGGTGCATAAATCACAAATTAGAAACCCTGAATACCGGAAATACCGGTCAGCGGACACATAGATAGATGTGCTGGAAATGTAAATCCGAAATTACAACTTACCCGCTTTATAAATTCAGTGACAACGCAACTTCACGCAACGCCAAAATAAAGAACTGTATTTCATCAAAAATTTAGACCAAGTTTAACACCCTGGGCTAGGAGGAATATTAAAACAAAAGATTGGTCTCCGAAAAGGAGAAGCGAAATTCCACCACGGCCGCTACCTTAAACAGTCACTCACACTGACGGAAATATGTCTTAGGGAAAAGGGGAAAAAAATTTATAAAAAGATCTCTTCGAACAGATCTAATCCTGATGGACTGGCCACATACGATACAGCTAAGGGTCAGACCCGATTCTGATTGGTCGAAACATTGATGACATCTCGTTCTGCTGGACTGGCCACCTAACGGGATGATTGGTCAAAGCAATGATGACGTCTCGTTACGCTAGACTGGCCACCTAACGGGAAACAGACAAGGGGCAGATCTAATACAGCTATAGGTCGGACCCGATTCTGATTGGTCATAATATTGATGACGTCCCGTTCTTCTTGACTAGCCACCTAACGAAACGATTGGTCAAAACGTTGATGACGTCACGTTCCGCTGGACTGGCCACCTAACAGGTGATATAAAACCCAAACAATTCACAAGGTTCGCCAGCACTGTCCGAGCGGACACCGACCAAAAGTCATCACAGTTACTCAAGGTAAAATCTAAAATGAATTCCTCGCTTTTTCAAGAACAGCAATTTTTTAATGAATGCATATCACCACTATGAAACTATTTATATTGAATGCATATCACCACTATGAACTATTTTTATATTGAATGCATATCACACTATGAACTATTTTTTATATTGAATGCATATCACCACTATGAACTATTTTTATATTGAATGCATATCACCACTATGAACTATTTTTTATATGAATGCATATCACCACTATGAATATTTTATATTGAATGCATATCACCACTATGAAAATTTTTTATATTGAATGCATATCACCACTATGAACTATTTTTTATATTGAATGCATATCACCACTATGAACTATTGTTTATATTGAATGCATATCACCACTATGAACTATTTTTTATATTGAATGCATATCACC
>NC_043006.1:66710578-66740578 GCF_006345805.1 Octopus sinensis
TGAAACACTGCCTCTCCCTCACACACATCAACACACAACTTCTCTCTCTCCCTCACGCACACACTTTCACTTGGCTCTGGTTAGAAGGGACTTAACTCATGTTATCAATCTTCAAAATTGGTAAAAGCTATGGCTGAAAATAGATGTTTACCGCTCTCCGCGGGTGCCTCGGGAAAAAATAAGTTGACAAAACCCAGGTAGGGTGTTGGCGAATGTCCTCCTAAAATTGGAGTGACATGCGTGCTAATTTGTGGACGTGCATAAATTACAATCACGTACACACACAAAGACACACACACACGCACACACACACACACATACAACATGTCTTTTATAAATATATATATATATATACAGGGGTATATATATATATATGTGTATATATATATATATATATTATATATATATATATATATATATATATATATATATATATATATATATAGGCGTAGGTGGTTGTGTGGTAAGTAGCTTGCTTACGATCCACATGCTTCCGGGTTCAGTCCCACGCTTGGCACCTTCGGCAAGTGTCTTCTACTATGGCCTCGGGCCGACCAAAGCCTTGTGACTGGATTTAGTAGACGGAAACTGAGAGAAGCCCGTCGTATATATGTATATATGTGTGTGTGTGTGTGTATGTTTTTGTGTCTGTGTTTGTCCCCCCAACGTCGCTTGACAACCGCTGCTGGTATGTTTACGTCCCCGTAACTTAGCGGTTCGGCAAAAGAGACCGATAGAATAAGTACTAGGCTTACAAAGAATAAGTCCTGGGGTCGATTTGCTCGACTAAAGGTGGTGCTCCAGCATGGCCACAGTCAAATGATTGAAACAAGCAAAAGAGAAATAAGAGAATATATGCACACACACACACACACACACACACACACACACACACACACACACACATATATATATATATATATTCAAAATTTCATTCACACCACAAGACCCCTTTGAATGAACAGCACATGGAATTTATATCGCCACACTATCCACTTGTAATAACAAAATATGAACTCCTCTCGGAATTTACATACCATGGACAAGAAGCTTCTTTACCCATTCTACACCGCGCTTACTTGGATAATGGAACTGCAACAGTAACATTCAACATATATTTTTACTTGTATTTTTATTCTCTTATTTCCCTTTATACTTCCTTTATCCATCTTTTCCAGAATGACTCCTTATATTGAACGCTAATATTCTAGTTAACTCTCTCAAATCGTCTCTAATGAAGGGATATCCCTAATATCCCAGAAATAGCTGTAAGACTACCTTTCTCTTTATAAATCTTTATATATAAAAGAGAAGTTGTGTGTCTGTCTCCTACGATTTAGATACCTAACTACTCCCACATTTGCGGTGCAGTTTAACCAAAACCGGTTATCTTATAGTCGTGATTCATATCGAGCCCTTCTGGATACGATGAGTCTACGATTTAAAAAAAAAATTTACCATCTTTTTTTCCATTTTAATGCATTTTTTTCGCTATTATATAAGGGAAGTAACTCTCTAAAAATGTCTACGATGAGTCAACGATTAAAAAAAAATTTACCATCATTTGTTTTTCATTTTTAATGCATTTTTTTGCTATTTTTTGGCTATAACTCTCTAAAAATGCTTATATAGTTATTTCCCTTACAAACCCGAGCAACGCCGGGCAATACTGCTAGTGTCCTATAAATTTCACACAGCCTTGGTTTTGTTTCTCATTTTATTTAACACACACACACAGACATACACACACACACATATATATATGTAAAGATGAATTAAATATAGAGATATTCTATTGACAACCCAATAATGTATTTATATTACAATATTATATCAAATGTTATGAATATAATATATAACATAACATAATATTATAAAACATAAATAATTATTAAAACCATAAAAGGCCAACAAATTGTTTCGGCTTAGATATATATTTCCTGATATATATAATCACAGTTCTGTTATGTATAATATATAGTCACTACAGGCTCTTGACATTAGAAAAAGACGAAATTCTGCGTGAAAGGACAGCTGGATTGTATTGTAATATGATAAACTGAGGACTTATAAGTGACTAAGTTAAGACAACATAAGATCTGATTTCTTCATAAATTCTATCGTTTTTATTGAGTGTATGGTATTCGTTTGCTGAGCGAATGAGTATTATTGGACGGGTGAAAAATACAAGAGAATATTAGCCATAACGTATCAGAAATATTGTACATATAAGGAATCCTATGTGGAAATATCATTTAGCGACGAGTGATGGATGGTTTTTCTAATAATAATAATAATCTTAATAATAATAATAATAATAATAATAATAATAATAATAATAATAATAATAATAATAATAATAAGAAGAAGAAGAAGAAGAAGAAGAATACCACGTAGATTGTGGTAAATAAGAAAATAGACGTGATACCAGTAATAAGCGGTGCACTTGGAATTTGCAAGATGAGAAGTGCTTCAACGATCGAGATTTTATAGAGAGTGTATACCTTCATCTCTTCTGACTAGAGACCATATATAATCTCCTATCATAGTAGCATCCCATTGTCCTTCGTATTTTCTTTCCATAGTTGCGATGTCCTGATGAAATTTCTCACCATGCTCCTCACTGACATCACCCAAGTTTTCAGGGGAAAAATAGTGAGAGTGCAAGAAATGAACCTTTAAGGACATACGACAATCCATTTTTTAAAAGTTTTCAATGAGTTTTGCTACCAGCTGTTTGTAATTAGGATCCTTGTGATTTCCTAGGAATCCACGAACTAATCACGAAATGCACACCAAGCTTCTTTTTCAACTTTTGTCATCGCTCTTTCTAGTTTCTTCAACTTTAACATTGCATTTACTTGGGGCCCAACAAATATGCCACCCTTGATCTTAGCCTCAGATAGCTGTGGAAACATAAGAAAAAATTCTTGGAAGCTTCTCCTCTAAAATCTAAAGCCTTCACAAACTGTTTTATCAACCCGAGTTTGATATGAAGTGGGGGTAATAAGATTTTGTTGGAACCTACTAGAGGCTGTTTGAGAACATTTAACATTCCTGGCTGCAGTTCCACTTTGGGGGCCAATGTACTCTCTTGTAATGATCATCATCAGCTCTGCTGTCCCATAAGCAAAGGAACATGAATACTTTGTGTATCCCCCTTGCAAGCCAAGCAAGAAAACAAGCATCTTGAAATCACCACAAACATTCCACTTGAACTCAGCGTAATTATTTGCCGAGAAGTTCTTGACATTATCGTAATTTTTTCTTCTGTATATAGAGTGTGCAAGATGCAAAGAAGGATATTTATTTCCATTGTGGAGCAACACTGCTTTGAAGCTTCGTATTGAGCTATCTATGAACAGTCGCCATTCCGCAGAATCATGCTTGAGTCCAATAGCAATAGACAAACCAATCACATCTTTACAATAACACAGCTCATTAATATTTTCATAGTAAATTTCAAATTCTTCATGACGTTTCCAGTACACAGATGTCTTGCAGTCTTCTCCAGTAGGATCCTGACTTAGTAAGACCCAGATCCCTGATTAAATCATCTAGTTCACTCTGATTTGGAAAGTGAGGCTCCGAACTCGTTCTTGGTACGAAAGCTTCCTCCATTTCTTGGCTGCTGCTACTTGTTGACTCTGCAGATGAAATATTTTCTGGTGGTAGTGGTACTCGTAAACTATCATCATGTGGGACAGGTGCTCTAGATGATGGTATGTCTGGATACTGAAGAGCTTGTCTTCTTTTCACTTTTCTGTACTTTGTCACATTGATCATATAAAAGTAACAGTCATCGTGATGGTGCTTTGGCTCTCTCCATACCACTGGAATGGCAAAAGGCATTGACCTTCCTGTACCTCTTAACCATCTTTCTAGAGTAGATCGACAGTTTCCACATATCACATGTGGGGCTCATGGTTTATCCTAGTCACCCATGGGCATTCTGAAATAGTCTGTACGCTATCCACAATTGGTACCTTTCACGATCTTATGTAATACCTGCTTTTTTCCAATATAATAACCACATACATAGCAAAATGTATCTGGAGAATGTTTACATACTCTAGTAGCCATCCTGAAAGTAGCAGAACTTAGTAATGGGTCTGAAAGAGAAAATTAGACAAACATTTAGTAGCGGAACATTATAACAATACCGATATATAGTAACATTGAAAGTCAACATATTTCTAACTGTTACACAAAAAAAATAATTTTGTTTTTGGAATCAGCAGAAAAAATGGATTGATAAACATAAAAAAAAACAAAACAATTTTTTTTGAAAATTGTTACGTTGTGTAATAATAATGATATATACTACTACTACTACTACTACTACTACTAACTACTACTACTACTACTACTATACTAATAATAAAATATAAATAATAATAATAATATAATAATAATAATAATAATAAGAAGAATAAGAATAAGAAGAAGAAGAAGAAGAAGAAGAAGAATACCACGTAGATTGTGGTAAATAAGAAAATAGACGTGATACCAGTAATAAGCGGTGCACTTGGAATTTGCAAGATGAGAAGTGCTTCAACGATCGAGATTTTATAGAGTGTATACCTTCATCTCTTCTGACTAGAGACCATATATAATCTCCTATCATAGTAGCATCCCATTGTCCTTCGTATTTTCTTTCCATAGTTGCGATGTCCTGATGAAATTTCTCACCATGCTCCTCACTGACATCACCCAAGTTTTCAGGGGAAAAATCTAGGTGACAGTGCAAGAAATGAACCTTTAAGGACATACGACAATCCATTTTTTAAAAGTTTTCAATGAGTTTTGCTACCAGCTGTTTGTAATTAGGATCCTTGTGATTTCCTAGGAATCCACGAACTACATCACGAAATGCACACCAAGCTTCTTTTTCAACTTTTGTCATCGCTCTTTCTAGTTTCTTCAACTTTAACATTGCATTTACTTGGGGCCCAACAAATATGCCACCCTTGATCTTAGCCTCAGATAGCTGTGGAAACATAAGAAAAAATTCTTGGAAAGCTTCTCCTCTAAAATCTAAAGCCTTCACAAACTGTTTTATCAACCCGAGTTTGATATGAAGTGGGGGTAATAAGATTTTGTTGGAACCTACTAGAGGCTGTTTGAGAACATTTAACATTCCTGGCTGCAGTTCCACTTCTGGGGGCCAATGTACTCTCTTGTAATGATCATCATCAGCTCTGCTGTCCCATAAGCAAAGGAAACATGAATACTTTGTGTATCCCCCTTGCAAGCCAAGCAAGAAAACAAGCATCTTGAAATCACCACAAACATTCCACTTGAACTCAGCGTAATTTATTTGCCGAGAAGTTCTTTGACATTATCGTAATTTTCTTTCTTCTGTATAGAGTGTGCAAGATGCAAAGAAGGATATTTATTTCCATTGTGGAGCAACACTGCTTTGAAGCTTCGTATTGAGCTATCTATGAACAGTCGCCATTCCGCAGAATCATGCTTGAGTCCAATAGCAATAGACAAACCAATCACATCTTTACAATAACACAGCTCATTAATATTTTCATAGTAAATTTCAAATTCTTCATGACGTTTCCAGTACACAGATGTCTTGCAGGTCTTCTCCAGTAGGATCCTGACTTAGTAAGACCCAGATCCCTGATTAAATCATCTAGTTCACTCTGATTTGGAAGTGAGGCTCCGAACTCGTTCTTGTACGAAAGCTCTTTCTTGGCTGCTTCCATTATTTCTTGGCTGCTGGTACTGTTTGGACTCTGCAGATGAATATTTTTGTGGTGTGTAGTGGTACTCGTAAACTATCATCATGTGGGACAGGTGCTCTAGATGATGGTATGTCTGGATACTGAAGAGCTTGTCTTCTTTTCACTTTTCTGTACTTTGTCACATTGATCATATAAAAGTAACAGTCATCGTGATGGTGCTTTGGCTCTCTCCATACCACTGGAATGGCAAAAGGCATTGACCTTCCTGTACCTCTTAACCATCTTTCTAGAGTAGATCGACAGTTTCCACATATCACATGTGGGGCTCATGGTTTATCCTAGTCACCCATGGGCATTCTGAAATAGTCTGTACGCTATCCACAATTGGTACCTTTCACGATCTTATGTAATACCTGCTTTTTTCCAATATAATAACCACATACATAGCAAAATGTATCTGGAGAATGTTTACATACTCTAGTAGCCATCCTGAAAGTAGCAGAACTTAGTAATTGGTCTGAAAGAGAAAATTAGACAAACATTTAGTAGCGGAACATTATAACAATACCGAATATATAGTAACATTGAAAGTCAACATATTTTCTTAACTGTTACACAAAAAAAATAATTTTGTTTTTGGAATCAGCAGAAAAAATGGATTGATAAACAATAAAAAAAACAAAACAATTTTTTTTGAAAATTGTTACGTTGTGTAATAATAATGATACTACTACTACTACTACTACTACTACTACTACTACTACTACTACTACTACTACTACTAATAATAATAATAATAATAATAATTAATAATAATAATAATAATAACAACAACAACAACAACAACAACAATACTACTAATAATAATAATAATAGAAGATACAAGAGACGAACTGTAAGTACTTAGGGATTTTGGAAATGGAGAAATTGATGGAGAAAGAAATGACAGAAAAATTTAAGGTGGGGCATTTGCGCAGACTGAGACTGATCCCTAAGTTGAAATTAAACGGACGTCAATGCTGTTTAAGCTGGGCAAGGAAAATACATCTGGCATTGTATATGCAATTGCGTTTCTGCTTTACTCTTGGGACGAGGCGGACATTGTTCGTACCTATTCTCTTCATAATTGATCGTTTCTTTTACTACGGATCATACCTGGTCCCATCTCTGCCATTTTAGCTGAAACCTTTATTATTGTTGCTGTTGGTGCTTCTCTGCTAGTATCTTCGAGGTGTTACTGTTGATGATGCTGTTTAATCTCTTTCTACTGATGTGAATTTCGTGGGGAACATTTCCACCTGGTCTTGCTAAGAAGCGTATTGAGGCGATACTTCTAAAATATTAGAGGCCCTTATAAATTGGGCGGCGTAAACCTTACTGAACGGCTGAAAGTCCGATTTTATTTATAACTTTGGTCGAGCAACTCCTGCAACGACGCTGGTGCCATATTGCTAAATTATAACGACCGTTTTGTTCTTTCGGATGCATTAGTGGCATGGAGAGTAGGGACATGCTGCATGGTCATACCTTTCATGCATGGACTTCAATCGTATCGAACACTCTATACCGGAGAAATAGGATCTGACCACTACAACTCAAACAATATCTGGACAGGAGTGGCTGTGTGGTAAGTAGCTTGCTTTCCAACCAGATGGTGCTGAGTTCAGTCCCACTGCGTGGCACCTTGGACAAGTGTCTTCTACTATAGCCTCGAGCCGACCAAAGCCTTGTGAGTGCATTTGGTAGACGGAGACTGAAAAGAAACCCGTCGTATATATGCATATGTATATATATATATATATATATATATATATATATGTGTGTGTGTGTGTGTGTGTGTGTGTGTGTGTGTGTCTGTGTGTGTGTTGTGTGTGTGTGTGTGCGTGTGTGTGCGTGTTTGTTCGCCCAACGTCGCTTGACAACAGATGCTGGTGTGTTTACGTCTCCGCAAAAGAGACCGATAGAATAAGTACTAGGCTTACAAAGAATAAGTTCTGGGGTCGATTTGCTCGACTAAAGGCGGCGCTCCAGCATGGCCGCAGTGAAATGACAGAAACAAATAAAAGAGTAAAAGACTAAAGAGAGTAGCCTACTGGTGTGCTCCAGCAGGGCAGACAAATAGGAACTACGTCCATGGTCGTTAATCACGGGAGAGGCCAATGGAATATGACAGAATATTCTGGAACAGTGTGTGTGTGTGTGTGTGTGTGTGTGTGTGTGTGTGTTTATCCTAGCGTGTGTGCGTGTGCGGGCGCAGAGGGTTTGTTCCATTCCCTCCAAAATTTGTCCTGGCGGGATTCTTTATTGGGGAAAATTTCCGGTTGATGTCTTTCTCATTTTCTTTTTAGGTTTTTATTCATTATAAACGCCCGCCGCGTTGGCGTTCGTCTTTTGAATGCCCCTGACAACGTGGTCCATTGTAACAGATAACAAAATTAATTCGAAAACAATGCCTTGTTTTATTTGTGTATAGTAATTATGTTCAATGTTCCAGTCTGCCATTCAGCTTTTCGATATGGATAAAATTAATCACCAATCAAGTATTGGAGTCGATTTAATCGATAGCTACCTCTTCAAAATTTGAGGTCTGTGAATTGGTAGAACTGGTTGACAGTCGGAAAATCGGAGAATGCCTTGCGGTGTTTGTTCTCGCTCATTACGCTTTGAATGCAAATTCCACCGAGAGTCAGCTTTGCATTTCATTTCTCCAGGGTCGATCAAATAACAAAATATCAGTCATGTATTATGGCCGATTTCATCAATTAACCTTCTCTCCAAATTAAGGCCTTGCATCAACATCAGAAAGATTTAACATAAGTCCTTGAGTTACACAGGGACACCATGTACGCGATCTGATCAATAAGTATCCGGATTGTTGCCATAGTAACGAAGCTAAAGCACGCAGAGTAAAGCTGCTTGGCACAAATTGACCTTAAACTCTCCTGTGCATGCGAACTAAGTTGTAACGTTCTAGCTCACTTTTGCTGTTTACAGCAGTTCTTGGAAGGAAGATTTGGGTATGAGACTTGTGTCTGCCAAGTTTGTACCAAAACCGCTTTCAGCTGACCAAAAAGCACTCGGATTTCAATTGCACAAGATTTTAATTGTGTCGAAAACGACGAAAACGATGAAAACGTTTGTTACCACTTTAACCATCCACAAATCCCAATTTTTAAAATTTGCTTTGCGGGAACGACTATTTCAACGAAGACGAGTCTTGTCCCTACCGTTCGAAACGCGGAGTAGATAAAACAGGTGACAACTGATGACGGGATTGTTCCTTATGTTGCCTGTCTCATCTCTCTATTTGTTTCTTTCGTTGTTTGAAAAATGTTCGTTTTCCATTTTTCCATGTTCTCGTTTTTGCTGTTGTTCACATTTTTTGACGTCCTGTACCCATATATGCATGTGTATATACATATATATGCAGGTACATACATATGTGTATGCATATATGCATATATATATTATTTATATTATATTATATTATATATATACACACACACACACACACACACACACACATATATATATATATACAATATATATGAGGTGGTAGCAGAATTTTGCCGGACTAGATTTGTAACGCTCCAACAGATGGCAGCAAACTGTTGCATGCACAGTGAAAGCCAGCAGTGACGTTTATGGCGCAGTGGGTCGAGTGACATCGCTGTGTTTACTTCACAAATTGCGGAATGTGTTATTGTGATCACATGTAGGCTGTAGTCTGCGATTTTGTTATGTATAGGAAGTTAGAACAAAGGGCCAACCTGAAATCTTGCGTTATACTTGGGAAGTTTTCTACAGAGATATTGAACATGCCTCGGCAAACGTACGGCAATGTGACAATGGGAGGTACGCGCAAGGTTTCGAGAGGTACGAGCGTTTCAAATACAGAAGGTTCCTGGAACCCGATTAGCGATCTGGAAGAGCTATTACGAGTGTCAACCCCGGAAATGTGGAGAAAATTTATCAGCTTGAGGATGAGTACATTTGGAGGACAATCAAGGACGTTGCTGATGTTGTTGGCCTGTCGAATGGGTCCGTGCAGGCAATCCTAACGTCTGAATTGAACATGCAATGTGCCTCTGCCAAGTTTGTCCCCGATTGCTGACCACTGAGCAGAAAGAACTTCGTGTCGATGTCAGTCAAGATTTCCGTCAGCGTGTTGCTGATGACCCATCCTTCATGTCGAGGTTCAAGACCGGTGATGAGAGTTGGGTCTACGGGTACGACGCTGAGACAAAGCAGCCGTCGTCTGAAAAGAAGAAGCTTTTATCTGCACGACTGAAGATGGTATGACAGAGTCGGAGTTTAAGCTGGAGCATGCACATTGTGTTTCTTTGTCATGCTGTGCATCGAGAATTTGAACCCCAGCACCACAAGGTCAATCAAGAGATCAATAGCGATTTTTTGAAGCGTTTGAGAACGAGCTTGTGGAGTGCGAAGAATTGGACTTTTTCACGACGACAAGGCACCCTGCCACCAAGCTCTCCGCATTCGTGGGTTCCTTCGCCAAAATCAACATGTTATCGATTCCAAACCCGCCATATTCACCAGATTTAGTTCCTGCGGATTCCATCTCTTCGCCAAGATGAAAATATAGACCAAAGGTCGCCGGTTTAACACCATTGTCGAGATCCAGAGAAAATCGCAGAACTTCCTCGATTAGCTGACGGGAAATAACTTCCAGAACGGATTCCAAAAGCGGCAGCAACGTTAGAACCTGTGTATTGCTCTGCAAGGTGACTATTTCGAAGTTATATTTTGCTAAACATAACTAGCCCGAGAACTTCTTCATACAACCTTGTATATATATATATATATATATATGGAAATGTACTTGCATACCAAATGACCTGATCTGAGATCGTGTGCTGGAACGAAAACAATTGTAGCGTAGAAGGTGTTTATAAGCCATTTAAGAAACACACAAAAACCGTTAGATTCACTTCAATATTGAAATTTAATTTGCCAAAATATTTCCGTCGCTTTGAGACCGCGACCTGGTCACTGACAAATCTCTGTGGTGCACGGAATTCTGAAGTGAACCTAATGGTTTTTGTGTATTTTTAAATGGCTTATAATCACGTTCACGCTGCAATTGTTTATATATAGGTACGTAAATATATATATATATATATTATATATATATAATATATATATATATATATAATATATATATATATATATATTGTATATACATATGTGTGTGTGTATGTATGTATATATATATATATATATATATATATATATATATATATATATAAGTAATTGAATGAATTATCTTATTAAGGATAATTCGAAATATAACCGATACCTGGGTAGCAAATTCACATCAGAAAGAACACGGTTGAAGCTACGTCCCTAGGGCATAGACTACGTGTCTTCGTGCGGAAATTTGTATATTTATTTTTAAATTATAAGTATATGAAAGAATGGAGTTGAACGACTGGTTAACAAATATCCTTTATTCTCGACATATGTTTCGAAGGCTGCATATTCCTAATTCCGAAGGAATAAGGAGTACATTATGCAGATTTCTCATCAGGAAAATCAAGGAACTTATGTCGACATCAAAATGCACAAAAAACTTTTAGCTGACCGCTCTCAAGGAGCCCATGATGTCGACATATGTTCCTTGATTTTCTGATGAGAAATCTGCATAATGTACTCCTTATTCCTTCGGAATTAGGAATATGCAGCCTTCGAAACATATGTCGAGAATAAAGGATATTTGTTAACTAGTCGTTCAACTCCATTCTTTCATATACTTATAATTTTATATATATATATATATATATATATATATATATATATATACATACATACATATATAAATGTTTATACACAGCGGGCTTCTTCAATAAGATAAGCCGTGCAATAATACGGTTATCAACCGAATTCATTGTGAAGATCGCCGCACCACCTCCTTTTGGCCGGGAACGGCAGACAGCTTTCCTCCGTCTCGGGGCTATGGTGAAAGAGTTAGTGCGATGGGACAGGTATAAAGGACTGAAGACAGACACTTTTCTCTTCGACCAATCCTTCATCGACATTTTCAAGTTCCACCTGAAGAGAAGAGTGATGGAGGAGAGGAAAGTGCTGTCCCCCACTAGCATTTTTGCTGAAGGATAGCTGAATGTGGCGAGGATGGCCTGTGTGAAAGGACGTCGGCTGAACAGACACCAATAGGCCGGAGGGTTGAGGAGAGAGTGGAACTTCCCACTTTGGACGAACTCACTTGTTTAAATTTTTTTAAATTGTTATTGTTTTTTTGTGGTATACGCATGTTTTCGTGCTAATCATCACTTGTTTTCTTTTGTCCTTTTCTTTGTGTATGCCCCTTATAAAGGAAAGATTATTATTATTATATTATTATTATTATTATTATTATTATTATTATTATTATTGAGTGAGAGAGCAGTGCATGCCATTAAAGTGACACTGGGGCAAAATATACAAAGCTCAGTATACACATCATGACTACCCATCTGATAAGGGTATACCATGCACATGCACCACAACCATATGTGTGAGACATGGTGATCTGATACCAAGATAAACAGCACATAACCTTGCAGGTGCGGCCCAGTTAGAATTTTCTTCAGGTGGAGTAGCCCCTCCTGCTCAAAAGGTCCCTGAATAAGGGTTGTTTAAGGATGTTGAACGAAACCCCCATGCTTCCAGAGGTGAATTATTCAAACACCAAAGAATCCCTCTCAACACATGGCTACGATGCTCCCCCACTACTTCTGCTCGTGATCAAAGATGCACGTATTTTCAGCTACTAAGGGACATACTCAACTGGTTAAGGTCAAAGAACTGACAAGCGAATTGAGCAGAATATTTACTGTAGCCCATCTTTTATACAAAGACAAAACAATGCACATGATAACACTTCCAATCAGTTAAGATCAGAAGCCGTGAGAGCCACTGCCCGGTACTGCATCAGAGCATTTGACCAAAATTCAGGCTTTTTGCCTATGGTCGAAAGCATTATTATTATTATTATTATTATTATTATTATTATTATTATTATTATTATTATTATTATTATTATTATTATCATTATTATTATTATCATTATCATTATCATTATTATTATTATTATTATTATTATCATTATCATTATTATTATTATTATTATTATTATTATTATCATTATCATTATCATTATTATTATTATTATTATTATTATTATCATTATTATTATTATTATTATTATTATTATTATTATTATCATTATTAGGGCGATGAGCTGGCAGAATTGTTAGCATGCTGAGCGAAATGTTTCGCAGTATTTCGCCAGTCTCTACGCAATGTGTTCAAATTCCTCCGAGGTCGACTTTGTCTTTCATCCTTTCAATACAATCGACTAGGCCCCGCCCCCAAAATTTCAAGCCTTGTGGCTTTAGTAGAAAGGATTAATATTAATTAATTAATGTATTGTTGTTATCGACCCCACCCTTTTGTTTCCTATATATATCCTCCACCGTTCTGCCTCCTGTTTTTTTTTTATTTCTGTTTTTCTTTCTTTCTATTTCATCTTTGTAATGTCCCCAAATGTTCAGCCCTTGTGGCCAACGAAATTATTATCATTATTATTGTTGTTGTTGTTGTTGTTGTTGTTGTTATTATTATTATTATTACTATTATTTATTGTTATCATTATTATTATTATTATTATTATTATTATTGCTATTGTTTTCATTATTATTATTATTATTGTTGTTGTTAATATTAATATTGTTGTTGTTGTTGTTGTTATTATTATTATTATTGCTATTGTTTTCATTATTATTATTATTATTATTATTATTATTATTATTATTATTATTATATTAATATTATTATTGTTATTATTGTTATTATTAATATTATTATTATTGTTTTCATTATTATCATCATCATTACTATCATTATCATTCTTCTTATAATTATTATCATTATCATTTTTATTGTTGTTTTTATTATTATTATTATTATTATTATTATTATTATTATTATTATTATTATTATTATTATTGCTATTGTTTTCATTATTATTATTATTATTGTTGCTGTTATTATTATTATTGTTATTGTTGTTGTTGTTGTTATTATAATTATTATTGCTATTGTTTTCATTGTTATTATTATTATTATTAATATCATTATTGTTATTATTGTTATTATTAATATTGTTATTGCTATTGTTATTATTATCATTATTATTATTATTGTTTTCATTATTATCATCATCATTACTATCATTATCATTCTTCTTATAATTATTATCATTATCACTTTTATTTTGTTTTTATTATTATTATTATTATTATTATTATTATTATTATTATTATTATTATTATTATTATTATTGGCTATTATTTCCAGCGATGTTGCTGTTCTTGCTGCTGTTTGATGTATCATTATTTTTTTAATTAATTAACTAAGTACTTAATGAAATTAGTTAATATTTTTACTTTACTGTTTTTCATGTTTTTCTCTTATGTTTCATTTTATATTTTTATTTTTGTGTTTGTTTTCGATTATTAACTATTTTTGTGTGTTTATTTACATCAAATGTAGTGGATGTTGTTGTTGTTGTTGTTTCCGCTCTGATGTCTCGTGAATGCCGCTAATGCAAGTTACACTGTTACATCTGGATGATGATGATGATGATGATGACGATGATAACGATGATAATGACGACGACGACGATGACTATAATGTTAGTGATGATGACTTCGACGATGAGGATGGTGATGGTGATGATGATGATGAAAATGGCGATTGTGGTGATGGTGGCGGTCGTGGTAGTATTGATGATAGTGATGAGGCTGATGATGATGATGATGATGATTATAATACTGATGATGACGATCATGATGGTGATGATGATGACGATCATGATGATGATGATGATGATGATGATGATGATGACGATGATGACGATGATTATAATGCTTGACATGATGACGTCGACGACGATGAAGGTGATGGTGATAATGAAGATGACGATGATCATGATGATGTAGATAATTATTATTATTATTATTATTATTATTATTATATTATTATTATTATTATTATTATTATTATTATTATTACTATGCTGATGATGACGATGACGATGATGATGACAGTTACGATGATGATAACTCAGTTGATGACGATAAGGGGTTTGATGATGATGGTGATGATGATAATAAAGAGTGACGACAATGAAGAGTGTCCTGTTGGTGGCGGCGGTGGTGGTGGTCGTTGTCGTCGTCATGTTGGTAGCGGCGGTGGCGGTGTATCGATGTGGTTATGGTGGTGGCTGTGGTGGTAGTGACGATGGTAGCGGTATAGCATTGCTGTGGCGATGGTGCCTGTAGTTGTAATGGTGGTTGTGGTGGTGATGGTGGTGGTGGTGCTGGCAGTAGTGGTTGTGGTGGGTTAGTGATGGTATGAGCATCGTGTGGTGGCTGTTGGCAGGGTAGTGGTGGTAATATGATGTAGCTATGGAAGTGGTATGGAGTTGTTGCGACAGTGTTAGTTGTAGTGGTGGTGGTATATGGTTGCTGTGGGTGTTGTAGGTATTAGTGGTTGTAGTGGTAGTGATGGTATCGTTTTGATGTTGCTGTTGCTGTGTTAGTGGCAGTGGTATGGTACTGTTTTAGGTGAGGCAGTAGTGGTGGTGTTCGTGACTTGGTACTATTGTGTAGGTAGCGGTATTAGAGTGGTGGAGTTGGTATAGGCTTGTTGTGGGTGTGGTAGTGCTAGTGGCTGTAGTGGTGGTGCTGGTGATGGTAATGGTGGCATAGTAATACTGTGTGAGTGGTGGTGCTTGTGATGGTGGTGGTGGTGTAGTACCGAGTTGTTGTGGGTGTGACAGTGCTAGTGGCGGTGGGATAGACTGAATGTGGCTTTCATTGTTTAAAGTTCTTGTAGCTAATGTTGTAGTAGCCTGGTTGTGATATTGGTGTAACGACGTTGTTGTGGCGACTGTTGTAGTATACCTTTATCACATCCGAAGTAGCGGTAATAATATTTTAATTTGCGGTGTATGCAGTTATCTACATTGTGGCAGTTTATGTTGTAGTACACGTTGTGGTGTGTATGTTGCAGTGGTATATGTTATAGTGGTGAAATGAATTGTTGCAGTGTATGTTGTAGTATAGTCCATTGTAGTCCTGGTTGTTGTGTTGCATGTGGTAATGATGTGTGATTTAATGCGTGTTATTGAAGTATATGTGGTAGTATGTTGTGGTAGCGTGTGTTGGTATGACGTAGTAATGTGATAAAACTGTGTTGTTATTCTTTTCTGTTGTTTGTTCACAGGTCTCTTGTTAAAGACGGTTCAACCGTGACCATCCTGTTATATTTACTGTTCAACGCTACTAGGATGGCATTTGAGAGGATTTGGTTGTACTTTCTAGCAAAGCATTGTGACCTGTGGAACGTCTCTGTGAGGCCGAGTTACTACTGTTGTTATCGTTGTTATTGTTGTTGTAGTAGTAGTAGTAGTAGTAGTAGTAGTAGTGGCAGCAGCAGCAGCAGTAGTAGTAGTAGTAGTAGTAGTAGTAGCAATGGTGGTGGCGGTGCTGGTGAGTGTGACGGAGGGTGTGGAGGTAATGATGGTGGAGTTAGTAGTAGTAGTAGTGGTGGTGGCTGTAGCAGTAGTAGTCGTACAGATAGATTGATAGTGATAGTGACATCATGTCTGGTATATCAACGTAGTTGTAGCAGCAGCAGTGACGGTGGTGGAGGTGGTGGTGCTATTGGTGATAGTAGTAGTAATAGTTGTAGTTGTTGTTGTTGTTGTTGTTGTTGTGGTGGTGGTGGTGGTAGTGTCGGTGGTGGTCATCGTCTTGTCCTCGTTATTGTTGTTGCTGCTGATGTTGCTGGTGGTGGTGGAGGTGATGGGGTGGTTGGGGTGGTGGTGGTCGTGGTAGTGATGGTGGTTGGGGTGTTGGTGGGTCGTCATGGTGGTAATGGTGGCGGTGTTGACGATGGTGGTGGTGGTTGGGGTGGTTGGGGGTGGGTGTTGGTGGGGTGGTAGTTGTGGTGGTGTTGATGATGATGACGGTGGTGGTGGTGGTGGTGGTGGCGGTGTTGATGGTGGTGGTGGTGGTGTCGGTGGTGTTGATAGCAGCCGTTGTTGTGGTGTCGGTGAAAGTGGAGGTGGTGCCTATGTCGGTGATGCCGATGTTGTCGTTGTTGTCGAAGTTGCTGATGATGATGTTGGTGGTGGTCTCGGTGGAAGTAGTGATAATGGTGTTGATGGTCGTAGTTGTAGAGGTGGTGATGGTAGAAATTGTAGTAGTGGTGCTGGTACCGGTGGTGACACTGACTCTGCTGTGCCGTCGACGTCAGTCTGTTCTGGTGTTGTTGCTACGGAGTTTTTCTGTGACACAATAACACACATCGAACTGGGGGAGGCAGGCCCTGTAAGTGGATCACTGCGTGCAAGAAACTGCAGCGTAATACCCTCAAATCACACGTCCATAAGGAAGGACACTTTTGATAATGTAGTCCTGGATGCCCTCTGTCTGAAACATCGATGAGGTGGTCACAGTAGTAACGAATTTGATTACTGGTCAGGTCGATCACGGCTGACCGGCGGCTAATCAGTGAAAGAAGCACCGAGAGTCAACACAAGCGTGTGTGCGTGTGTGTGTGTGGTTGTGTGTGTGTGTGTGTGTGTGGTAAGTGCGTGTGTGCGTTTATCTATGTGTCAGTGTCTGTGCCCGTGTACATATACGAAGATATATATATATATATATATATTATATATATATATATATAGAGAGAGAGAGAGAGAGAGAGATAGATAGATAGATAGATAGAAGAGAGAGAGAGAGAGAGAGAGAGAGAGAGAGAGAGAGAGAGAGAGACGAACAGACACAAAAAAACAGACAGAGAGAAACCTCATTCACACTTGGACACACGGAAAACGCTGAAACCAAAACAAAATAACACAAATTCGGATCCAAAGAGAAATACAAGTTTTTAAATACGGCCAAGAAAGTTGATAAGAGAAAGTGAAGAACCAAACTATGTCGATCTATCTATCTATCTCTCTCTCTCTCTATCTATCTATCTATCTATCTATCTATCTATCTATCTATCTATCTATCTATCTATCTATCTCTCTCTCTCTCTCCATCTATCTATCTATCTATCTATCTATCTATCTATCTATCTATCTATCTATCTATCTATCTCTCCATCTATCTATCTATCTATCTATCTATCTATCTATCTATCTATCTATCTATCTATTTATCTATCTATCTATCTATCTATCTATCTATCTATCTATCTATCTATCTATCTCTCTCTCTCTCCATCTATCTATCTATCTATCTATCTATCTATCTATCTATCTATCTATCTATCTATCTCTCTCTCCATCTATCTATCTATCTATCTATCTATCTATCTATCTATCTCTCTCTCTCTCCATCTATCAATCTATCTGTCTGTCTATCTATCTATCTATCTATCTATCTATCTATCTATCTATCTATCTATCTGCCTGCCTGTTTCTCTATGTCTGTCTGTCTGACTCTGTGGTTGTACCTGTGTGTATCTTCGTGTGTGTGTACTTGTATGCCTTTGAATATGTACTTGTGTGTGCGCGCGCGCTGGAGTCTCTGTGTGTGTGTGTCTCTCTCTGTATGTCTCTCTCTCTCTCTCTTTCTGTATGTGTGTGTGTGTGTGTGTGTGTGTGTGTGTCTACTGAATTAACCACAGATGACATATCAAATATAAGCAAATATCAAACATTATTCCTTTGTACTAATCAATTTTAGAAGAGAGAACACACAAACCACTAATGGGAATCGAGAAAGTCGTGGTTCAATTCCCACCACTGGCTCACTTCTTAAATGTTTTACGTTAATTCTTTTCCGCACGAGTAATTCGAACCTTTGTTTGCAAATAACCAGGACCACGAAACTTATGTTAAGCGTATGTATATATATGTGTGTATGTATGTGTGTTGATTTGTGTGTTTGTGTTCGTCCTCCACCATCGCTTGACAACCAGTGTTGGTTAGTTTACATTCACGTCACTTAACATTTCGGCAATAAAAAAAAAAAACACACAGGTTTGGGTGTGCGGTAAGAAGCTTCCTTCCCAACCACATGGTTCTAGGTTCAGTCCCACTACATTGTACCATGGGCAAGTGTTTTCTACTATAGCCTCGGGCAGACCAAAGCCTTGTGAGTGGATTTGGTAGGCGGAAACTTAACTTAAAGAAGACCGTCGTACATATATATAAGTGTGTGTGTGGAGGCACAATGACCCAGTGGTTAGGGCGGCGTGCTCGCAGTCGGCCTTGTGAGTGTTTATTGAGCGGAAACACCCAAAGCTCCACGAGGCACCGGCAGGGGGTGGTGGCGAACCCTGCTGTACTCTTTCACCACAACTTTCTCTCACTCTTTCTTCCTCTTTATGTTGTACCTGGGTTTAAAGGGACCAGCCTTGCCGCACTATGTGTCACACTGAATCTCCCCCGAGAACTACTTTATGGGTGCACGTGTCTGAGGAGTGCTCAGCCACTTGCACGTTAATTTGACGAGCAGGCTGTTCTGTTGATCAGATCAACTGGAACCCTCATCGTCGTAACCGATGGAGTACCGTAGTGTATGTGTGTATGTTTACGCAGTGTATGTGCCTGTGTTTTTGTGTGTGTCTTCGTGTTTGCGTTTGTCCCCCACTACCTCTTGACAACCGATGTTGGTGTGGTTACATCCCAGTAACTTAGAGCTACGGCAAAGAGAACATTAAAATAAGTATCCAAGTCTTTTTTTAAAAAAAGGACCGGGACCGATAGATTCGGCTAAAATTTTTTAGGAGCAGTGCTCCAGCATGGTCGCAGTCTTATTATTGAAACAAGTAAACCATACGAAATAAAAGACAGAATAAGTAAAAGAAACATGAAGGAATTGTGGTCGATTGGGTCCACTGAACCCTTCAATGCGGTTTTTCGTTTGGGTTTTTATAATCACCGAGTGGACAAGGTCTGTATACTTTTATCGTAATTTTCTTTTACTTGTTTTTGTCATTCGACAGCGACCTTGCTGGAGTACCGCCTTATCGGGTTTAAGTTGAAGAAATCGTCCCCAGGAGTGGATCTGTGGTAATTAGCTTGCTTACCAATCACATGGTTCCAGGTTCAGTCCCACCGCATGGGATCTTGGGCAAGTGTATTCTGCTATAACCTCGGGCCGACCAAAGCCCTGTGAGAGGATTTGGTACACGGAAACTCGCAACATTCTCGCGGTGTCTCTAGTCCGTTCCGGAGTACTTTCCGATTGGGAACTAACATGGATAATTTCCAGATATGCTTGACCTGGCAGTGCTATCGGAGGAGGGGCGCTAGCGGTTTGAGATAAGCTCTATAGGCACGGATGTGCTGTCAGGCGAGCTTGGCCAAGGTGCGCGCTGAGTAACGAAACCGTTCTGCACATCTTCGTTCAGTGTCCAGGCATTGCTGTCTTGTGAGGTTATGTCGAACATCTTCTGTTACGTGTGGAACGGATCCGACTGTTGGCTGAGTCTGTAGTAATGATCACACCGCCTCTCTCCTTCAATCGGGCAGGCAAGGCAGTTTTCCTTTGTCTGTTGTTTGTGGCGGAAGAGGCTGTTTGGTGGACAAGGCTGAAAGGCATGAGAACAGATACATTGTTCTTTGTGGTGGAACTCTCACTGACTTCAAGTTTCACTCGAAAAGGAAACTGAGAGTGGAGAGGAAAGTGCTGTCCTCGAGTGAGTTTATTGAAAGGTGAGTGAAAGTTGCGAAAATGGCTAGGGAGGATGGTACCTCTCTATGTGTAAACCTGTGAGACGGAGAGGAAGAAATAGAAGAATGCACTTGCTCCTGGGTTTTCAGGGAAATTTCTGTGAAATTTTGACTATCCCTAGAAACATTCCTGTATCATTCTCTATCATTCTCCGCGCCACTTTTTTGTATGCTATACACATGTCCCTTCTTTTCCAGTACATACAGTGTATACTTTCTTTCTTTCTTTGTTTCACTTTTTTAAAATCATTTCATATTATGTAAATCCCCACACTTTATGTCTGTCTTTGTATTGTCCCCCTATCCTTCGCCCTTTTAGGAAATAAATGAAATCATCATCATCATCATCATCATCATCATCATCATCATCATCATCATCATCGTCATCATCATCATCACCATCATCACCACCACCATCATCATCATCATCATCATCATCATCATCATCATCACCATCATCATCATCATCATCATCATCACCATCGTTATTCGACAATTGGTAGTTTCAGGTAGATTATCTACTGCATCACCTACTACACCTCCGTGTTGCCGAGGTGTGTGTGCTGGCATTGTGTGTTCTATTTTGTTGTTAGGCGAATACAAACTCTTCCTGGTATTGTATAGCATCCGATTTTTTTCCTTTTTTTGTTATGGAATTTGGTTACAGTTTTCGGTTGTATTGTTGTTTGTATTGAGTGTTGTGTATATAATGCCAGTTGGTTTTCTTCCGTTGGGTATCCGACCTGTATAGTACATGTTGTGCAGGAAGGGGGGGGGGCTTATTTTATTGGATATTTACTGCATAGACTGTGTCTTGTGCTTGTGAATGAATTGCTTTATTATTATTATTATTATTATTATTATTATTATTATTATTATTATTATTATTATTATTATTCACAAGTGCATCATACTTCCTGTTTTGTATATATTTTAATTGTTGGATGTTTCATATTTTTCGCCTTCTTGTTCTTTATTAAGCTTTATTAATCTTTTTTTAAACTTTATATCCGAGAATCTGAGAAGCGTGTCTGTTTACATTAGTGCTCACAGCATTCTGTCGAACAGCGTTCTCACTTTTTTTTTCAGATGAAGCCATAGTGCATACCTTTCTTAGTTAACCTTGTGTAGGTAATATCAAAATGTAAAAATCTTCAAATACAAACCGTATTTCCCTTGCCAAATGTATACTGGGTGGATATATCAATATTCCAAAACTTATCGTGTACGTATTCTAAATGTAACTTTTCATATTGGATATGTGATAAATATCGTTTTCAAATTCTGGCACAACGTCAGTAATTTCGAGGAAGGTGCCCTATTCGATTACATCTCTACCGAGAGGATGAAAGGCAAAGTCCACGTCGCAGGAATTTGAACTCAAAACGTAAAGGTGGACGAGATAGAGCTAAGCATTTTGCCTGACGTGCTAACGATTCTGCTAGCTCGCCGTCTTAAACGTGGTAAATATTGGCCTATAGGGTGCCTGGAGCTTGTCGTGTAGCAGAACCTGTTCTGGATTTCGAACTTTTGAAATAACTCGACCAGATCATCGATGAAAAATGCCAACCTCTTCATTAACATCTTGACGAAAATCTAAAACTATGCGTTTATCAGGGTTATAGGTCGAAAGCTGTCTTTTATGTCAGAGCCCTTTCTCACTAATACTACCATTCCCGGATGACAGTAAAGATACCCTAAATCACGAACAAATATGGGATTGCACCTAAAAAGTTCCCTTCCGAGACTCAAGTGTGCAAGGTTGTTTGTGGAAGACCAGCAGTCGCCCATGCACACACATCACCCATCTCCACGCCACCGATGTTGTCTAAGGGAAAGGCTGATACAGCCAGGCCCCAGTGACGTCGCAATTCATTTCTACTGCTGTGTGAACTGGAGTAACGTGTAAATAACGTGCTTTGCTGAAGAAAACAACGCACAAGCCGGTCCGGGAATCGAACTCACAACTCACGGTTGTAAACCCGATGCTCTAGCCACTGAGCAATGTGGCTTCACAATATAGTAGTGATGAATATGTATAAAGATACACATTGTATAAATGAAGATATTTAAGAGTAAATTTATAAAGATTCCAAGTCAACTATAGACAGAGATGCGAGAAGCCCTCCCATTAAGAAAAACGAGTGCATCCTATATCATTTGGTTCCACCTCGTTCAGCATTTGAGATATTTCTATCATTATAGTGAACAGCATACGCAACAGCTAAATATTTGTCTGGAATAATCGGTCTTCGAGCCTTTCTTCCGGCATTGTACCAATGCTTTATGATTTTGTAGATCTATGAGCAGTTGCTTGTCCAAAGCGAACCCAAACAACATCATAGGAAGTCAGATCGTTGGTGCTCACTTATCACTACTGGGCCAGAAGTTGGTTTCAAATTTTGACACAAAGCCAGCAATTTTGGGAGAAGGCATAAATCGATTACATCGATCCCAGTGCACTACTGGTACTTATTTTATCCTCACTGAAAATATGAAACGCAAAGTCGACCTCGGCGACATTTGAACTCGTTATGCGCCAAATATTACCACGAACCAGAAGCCGATATCGTCACTGATGCCATTTTCAAACGTCCACATGTTCCACTGTTCCAAATGCTGTGGAACTAGACTACAGGTAGATACATCAATCACCTACAGAGCCCTTCAGTTTTCCTGAACAATGTATATTGTGTCATATGCCTTCTTTCACCCTATTTATGAGATTTCGTCTGCGTGTTAGTAAGGAAAGCCTTCAGAGGTTCTTTGAAGGGACCCATATCTTTGGTAAGACACAGGTAACTCGACCATATTTGTATCTCATATATGTACAGAGAAACACTAGTTTCATGACATAATATTACGTTCAAATCCTCACGAATACATGCTTCTCAATAAGCGCCATTTGGTTAAAAGCACTTTTGTAGAGTGGAGGTGCATGGCACGGTGGTTAGAGCGTCGACCTTACGAGCGTGAGGTTGTGAGATCGAATTCCGGATCATGCTGTGTGTTGTGTTCTTGAGGAAGACTCTTTATTTCACATTGCTCCAATTCATTCGTCTGTAGAAATGAGTTGCGATGTCACTGGTGCCAAGCTGTATCGGCCTTTGCTTTTCCCTTGGATAACACTGGTGGCATGGAGAGAGGAGGCCAGTATGCATAGGCAACTGCTGGTCTTCCATAAAACAACCTTGCTCGGACTTGTGCCTGAGGTGGGGTAACTTTCTAGGTGCAATCCCATGGTCAGTCATGACCGAAGGGGGTCTCAACTTTTGTAGAAAAACAGACAATGACCTGGATTCGCAAGAATTTCTATAAATTAGATAAATTGCACGTTAGTATGCCTTTTTTCCTTCCTTCTTGTGAAACCTGTTGTACAGTGAAATGTTATTAATATTTTAGAATTCTTTCGCATAGTACAATTTCATATTTGTATTGCTGCTAACTTTAGTGTTGATGATGATGATGATGCCATCATCGTTTATTTCAACGTTGCTGTTGTTGTTGTTGTTGCTGTTATGGTCGTTCTTGCCCCCTTGCCTACTTGATCCTTTTTAATACATACTAGTGGCTGCTGAAAAGTTCCTAGCTTTAAGAGTATTGCGAAAAGCGTGGTTGGTGACCCAAAACTCCGAGTTCTTTTACAGGGCTTAGAAAAACTGAAGGACCGATGCAATAAGTGTGTGAATCTGAGAGGGGAATATGTTGAATAAAATTATAATTAACTGATCCTTCTGTATTTTCTTTTACTCAAATCCAGGAACATTTAAGCGCCTCCTCTTATATGTGTTCCAAGTTCCTTTCTTTTTCTTGTTGCCGAAGGTGGCGTTAAGTCGTTAAGGTATTCCTTCCTAGACTGTAAGGGCATTAGTTTGAAACCAGGTGGCGCGTTTTGTATTTGAGCAAGACAGATTATTTCTGGTTATTGCAGTCCACTCAGAAAAAATTAGTTTTACCTGCAATTCAAAAGGCCAACTTTGTCCCATTCTGTGTCTCACTGAATCTCTCAGAACTACGTTAAATGTACGCTCGAGTCATTTGCAAGTTAATTTCACGAACAAGCTGTTCTGTTAATCGAATATACGGGAACACTCGTCGTCGTAACTGACGGAGAGCTAGTTCTTCTTTTCTTTTCGTTGCTGTTTATTAGTGTTCTTGGGAGCTGGCTGGTGGGAATTTGGAACAGCCGTATTTAAATAGTTAAGAAAAGCCAAGGCAGCGAAGTAATATATAAAACCATGAATCTATAAATCTGTCAAAAATATGGTTGACTTTCAGAAAGATGTAATATCTTTGATTCAAATACTCTAAAATCTGAAAAAGAAATTCAATTACACATGATCTAAATCCACATGTTGGAGCGACCGAGCGAACAGACGACTTGTCAGCGCGAGTAACAGCAAAAGTACAAAGAAAACAATAGCAGGGATCATGAGATTCCTTTCTGTTATAGGAACAAGGCCCACAGTTTTCGAAAGGGGATTGTATCGGTCACAGTGCTGTGCTGCTACTTATTTTATCGAAACCTGAAGGATGAAAAGCAAAGGTGACTCGATAGAATTTGAACTCAAAACGTAACGAAGGACGGAATACCATTAAGCATTTTGCCCGGCGTGTTAACGATTCTGCCAGCTCGCTGCCTTATTTTAGATAAATACTGATTTCAGTAAATATTCTGTTCAATACCACAGATTTGCTTCTCAGTTATTTGACCCTAACCAGTTGAGCATTTCCCTTAGTGGATGACGATATGTGCATCTCTAATCACGAGCAGGAGTAGTGGAGGAACATCATAGCCATGTGTTGAGAGGAATTCTTTAGGGTTTGGATAATTCAACTCTGGAAGCATGAGTGTTTCGTTCAACATCCTTAAGCAACCCTTATTCAGAGACCTTTTCAGCGGGATGGGCTACTCCACATGAAGAAAATTCTAACTGGGCCCCACCTGCAAAGTCATGCGTTGTTTATCTTGCTATGAAATTACCATGTGGCGCACGTATGGTTGTGAGGCATGTGCCTGGCGTCCCCTTATCAGACGAGTAGTCATGATGGGTATACTGAGCTTCGTATATTTTACCCCAGTGTCACTTTGATAGCATGCGCGGATCTTTCACTCAATAATGTTAATAATAATAATAATAATGATAATAATAATAATAATAATAATAATGATAACTGTTGTAATTTAATCATCCATAGTCTTATATGATATTTCGGAATAAAAATTCCTTCTTCAGATATCCCTAAGGAATTGATGGAGTCGCTGCTATAATCGGTTTTCCAACGGCCTCTCTGTATTTTTTTTCCGGAAGCGTCTCAGCAGTGGTCACACGAAGATCCTTCCGGAACTCCTCATGAAAAGTATGTGAGGTCAGCCACATCACAATCTCGTGTGGCTGGCACATCCGTAGCGCTGCTTCTAAGTTGTGCAGCTTCCTTTTTTCCCTTTCTTTTATTTTCTCTTTTTTTTTGGGGGGGGGGCTACAAACAATACGAGCATGTTATCAAAAATGAACCTACACGCATCCAGATGTAGCTAAATACTATATTGATTACCAACCTCCAGCCTGTTGTTAATTCGGGGCCCTTGTCTGTGTATGAGTATAGCTTCCTTAATTCTTAAATTACCCAAGTTTCTTTCATTGGCCTCAATTGTGACTGTTATGCTTTTGTCGGTGTTCCAGCATTCGTCTAGATGTTTTCTAAAGGAGGAGGCTCTTGTTTTCAGATATTCTTTGATGCGGACGTGTAACGGTCTTGTTGTGCTACCAACATAGAACTTGTTGCATTTGTTACATTGTATTCTATACACAACATTTACTCGTTGGCATAAATCTGTGTCACGGATGGGACAGTTTGTTAGTGTGCATTGATTGTCGTCCCTTGTTCGTTTCTTTGCGAGGTGCCTTATAGTGCATTATTGTGCCATTGAAAACATTTTATTTTTTACAAACAATACACAATGCTTCAAGCGAAATATAATACTCTGCAATAATAATAACAATGGGTTCTGATTTAGCAATTTTGAGAAAAGATGGTGAGCCAATGCAATAGACAGCACACTTGACTATACTTTATTTTATGGACTCTTAAAAGGCAATGCTAACCTTAAAAGTTAAAACAATCCCGTTACTGTAATCTCTCTATAACATTGTTCTCTTTTGAGGGAGATTATTACTGAATTAGATGTGTAATATCCTGCAAGGCTAATAGTTAAAGTGATGAGTTATTTTTGCTTTCTACCTATTACGAAAAGAGTTGATTTGTTGTGCGTGTCTATTAGTAAACGTATTTTGTGATAACCCGATATAATTTCACTTGATACAACCTCCAAATTAATTTTTAGGCAGACAGCATTCGCTCCTCGGAGACGCATATCTATTGAATGGATAAAGGATTGTATTTGTGCGTTATCATTCCAGTATCGGGTTATACTTGTTTTTAGACGTGTAGTTAAAAAAGTTGTTTCGATTTGGCAAAACCGCGACGTTTTCCATACCAATTTAGATTTTCAGTCGTTGTATTTGACAGTTAATGCTATTTAAGGTTGATAAGGAAAATATTGTTATCCACTTTAGGACATTTGTGGCTATGTTGGTCGATAAATTTCCGGTAAAGGTTATCTTCTACGAAATGTTTTTTTGCCCGTTGCTGGTATTTTTTAGGTGGATATTGTTCGGTTTCTCTTTAAATCTGCTTTTTCTCAACTCATAATTACATAAAGCATGATCAGATATTTTTCAATGGCGGTCAAACATTAATAGATATTCGTACGATTGTAGGCGAACGGTTAGAATGCCATTTTATGCATTACAAATATTCTTTTGGTTTCATTAACCATAGCGTTTACCAATAGTTTAGGACTTACGTAATACCCAAAAATTTTGTCGGTGCTCAAATTAGTTTTGACTTCGAGATTCGGTCAGAAATATATATTTCAGAGAGTGACTGATGTGTACAAACCTACCAACTTACATTTCATAGCTACGCATGATTCACAGCTCGTTGTTTATCAACCAAGAGAAAATTAAGTCAATCTGGGAGCATCTGTAGGGTCGTAAGCCTGTTAAAATTAAAAATCTACGTATAAATAGTGGGCGGAGGGTTATCTCCTGCCACACGACTATTTTATGTCAGGAACGTCATATGTTCACCCCATATGTTCTCATTCTGCCTAAGCCATAATTACAGGTTTTGGCGAACATGATATACAAACCGTTAGTCTGCAGAACCACGTGGTTTCTTGCTGCCTTCTACGGGTTTATTTATAACTACGGAAAGAACTCCCTTCACATTCTTCTTCCAAACCCGTGAACCGAATATGTAAACTTGCCTCTTGAACTCAACGCCTAGCCTTAGCGAAAGCAACAGCACCACCAACAACAACAATTACTGCTTCTTTTTCTTCTTCTTCTTCTTCTTCTTCTTCTTCTTCTTCTTCTTCTTCTTCTTCTTCTCTTCTACTACTACTACTACTACTACTACTACTACTACTACTACTTCTACTACTACTACTACTAATACTACTACTATACCAGCAAGGAAAAATCAGGGACAAAGTCAACAACATCGGTAGCTACACCAATGAGAATATTCAGGAATCACGCGGAAACGGAAGGGATATTAAAAGAAATGCAGTTACCAACGCTTCATTTAATACCAAGACCTTTAACTAGCACTAAGTCGGTTACTACGAAGAGGGTTCCAGTTCATCTGATCAACAAAACAACAGTCTGCTTGTGAAATTAACGCGTAAGTGTCTGAGCACCCTACAGACACGTGTACCCATAACGTAGTTCTCAGGGAGAATCAGCGTGACACAATGTGACAAGGCTGGCCCTTTGAAATACAGGTATCACTCACTTTTGCCAGCTGAGAAGACTGGAGCAACGTGAAATAAAGTGTCTTGCTCAAGGACACAACACCTCGCCGGGAATTGAAGTCACGACCTTTCGACCATCGGCCGAATACTTTAACCACGAAGCCACACATGTTCTCGTGGGTTTCTTTACGGTTTACGTTGCTCGTCCCCTATTCCTCCAAGTTTATATTTGAGGCACAGATACCATTTAACCTTTAGAAATGAAAACTGACTCAGGAGACATCCAAGCATAACCACTCACAGATCGGCCAGTGTGAGACATGCTTCGGGATCAGCCCTCTTACGTGTCTTGTTTATCTTAGCCACACAACCAGCCTTTGCTCTTCGACCAATAGCAGGATCCCATGACAAGTATTTCCATCTCGAGCCAGAGAAGATCTAAGAGTTGTACACAAGGTATCGAACTCCGGAGTAGAGTAGGGGCCTCACTAACGGATGCAGAGTTTTGTCTTGCCTAGAATATATTCTTTTTTACTCTGGGCACAAGGCCTGAAGTTTTTGGTGAGGGAGCCAGTTGATTAGATCGAGCTCAATACTCAACTAGTACTTAATTTATCGACCCCGAAAAGATGAAACGTAAAGTCGACCTCGGCGGAAATTGAACTCAGAACGTAAAGACAGCCGAAACACAGCTAAGCATTTCACTCAGCATGCTAACGTTTCTTATTTCTTTATTGCCCACAAGGGGCTAAGCATAGAGGGGACAAGCAAGGACAGACAAACTGATTAAGTCGATTACCGACCTCAGTGCGTAACTGGTACTTAATTTAACGACCCCAAAGGGATGAAAAGCAATGTCGACCTCGGCGGAATTTGAACTCTGAACATAAAGACAGACGCAATACTGCTAAGTATTTCACCCGGCGTGCTAACGTTTCTGCCAGCTCGTCACCTTCCTGCCTAGAATATAATATTCTATATTTTGTTGTATGTCGGGAAGATCATTAAGCCAATAATCCTTTCTGCTGGAAGCACGATGCCTGAAATTTGGGAGAAGGGATTAAGTCGTTTATTTCCACCCCAGAGTTCAATTGGTATTTATTTAATCGACCCCGAAAGGATGAAAGGCGAAGTCGATCTCGGTGGAATTTAAACTCAGAATGTCGCGGCAGACGAAACACCGCAAAGCATTTCGCCCAGTGTGCTAACGATTCTACCAGCTCGCTGCCTTCATTAAGCAAATAATAAAAACAGGCACTAGTGCTATTTGACAATGCTATGCCTTCTCTATTCCAGGTCTGTTTCAAGTCTGTCTGTTTTTGAGAGAGACAGATGGCATTGTGAGCGGCGACAAAATGACTTTGACATGGCTCTATGATTGGTTGATTAAATAGACGATTAAATAGTCCACTAATTGACAAATGAATAATAGAGAAGTGAACTTACGCAAGAAAAGTATGATGAACCACTCAATCTTTTTCAACACGTGTAATCTTTCAAATCGAAAACGAAATAGTCTATCTTTCTGTCTTTTATATTTTTTCCCTGATTCAATCACTGAACTGCAGCCATGCAGGGGCACCGTATTGAAGTGATCAGTCGCAAAATAAATCGATTCTAGTATTTATTTTTTAACGTCTGTTACTTATCGTCTGTTACTTATCGTCTGTCACTCATCGTCTCTTACTTACCGTCTG
>NC_043006.1:66750578-66768078 GCF_006345805.1 Octopus sinensis
ATAAGAAAAGAAACCTCAGAGAAAGATTTAAAAGAGCCAAAGTGGCAGAGAAAGGAAGAAACCCCCGAAAGACATTTACCAGAAGTTTTTATGGAAGAGGACTCCCCTTCTAAGAAATAACACTTTTGTGTACTACTTATAGTTTGAATAAATGTTTTTATACCAAAATATATAGTGTAAGCGTGTATATAAACATTCACCTGGGGATTAGAAAAGAATTAATTTCTTTCACATTAATTGTAATGGGAAAACATTATTTGGTTTTCGGACATTCCTGTTTTAGAACAGACTTTGAGAACAAATTATTGTCGAGAACCGAGATTGCTCTATATACATATGTATGTATGTATATATATATATAATATATATATATATATATATATATACATATATATATATATATAATATATATATATATAACATATATAACACACACACATACATATATATATATATGTATATATCTATCTATCTATCTATCTATCTATCTATCTGTCTATCTATCTATCTATCTATCTATCTATCTATCTATCTATCTATCTCTCTCTCTCTATCTATCTATATATATATATATATATATATACACTTATTCAATACTTTCAAGTTGATTCCTAGATGTACTTTGGAATTCATATACCTACAAGAGCAAGAGACTTATGGGGAAGGAGTGTGAAGGACGTGGAGAGAAGCAGAGGAGCATGGACTAAAAGTGGTGGGCGAGGAGAAGCGAAGGAGGTGGGGTACGTATAGGAAGAGGGGAAGGATGGAGAAAAAGAGAAGAAGAAAACTTTTTCGAAGACTCTGTTCATTTTTCTAACTAAGACATCATCTTTATTTTTTTAATGACATGTCACCTGCTGGAACAGTCATCTCGAATTCTGAGAACGGAAAGGGATATTAATTACTCGATTTTTACATACACTTTCTTGTATTGTTTTAGTTTAACTTTCTAACATGAATAAATTACATTTAAAGAAAAGAGTCGTGGACAAAAGAGAAAATGCAAGTATCTCCCCTTCTACCACGTCGTTCTGCAAATCAGCTCTTATTGTCGGTAGTAAGAAATGTGACATGAGTTTTCCTGAAACTGAGATTAAAGAGGCACCTTACTGTGTTGCCAATTTTCAACGATAACCACAAGTACAAAAATATCACACCCCAAGAAAATCAATTTGAGCGTCTTGTCTCTGTATTCTTGGTGTGAATTTGTGTGTTGAGAAAGATCTCGTATCTCGGGAGAGTCATAATGCTAGTAGTAATACTAGTAATAATCACACGCTCTAATCCAGTTTCACTGTTTTATATTATTAGCTATAAATTGGTGAAATATTTAACCAATTAAACTAATCGATCGATTGATTAGTCGTTTATCTAAGCTTGCCAAAGTATTTTCATCTCGATTTGCAATCTCATCAATCGCAAGCTTCCCGTGCATACATGCCTGAAGCCGAGCTGGATTAGAGAGGATATGTCACAAATGACTTCGCAAATGGTGACAAACGGACTATCACAAACGTAGTTGACTGGCTGATTAAGCTGACGATTAATCAAACAATTAACGAATTAATTGGTTAACTGGTTAAAAATAATGACAACAGCAATAACGACTATAATCAGTAGCCACAACAGTAACAAAAACAACTTCTTAAAAAACTCAAAACATTCATTATTTGTTAGGGTAACTCAAATGTGGATTGGCTTAGTAGTCGAAACAATGGGTAAGCTTACTCATGCCAGACCTAATCCTACTTCCCAGAGAAGAATTGAGGGCGGCGAACTGGCAGAAACGTTAGCACGCCGGGCGAAATGCTTAGCGTTATTTCGCCTGTCTTTACGTTCTGAGTTCAAATTCCACCGAGGTCGACTTTGCCTTTCATGCTTTCGGGGCCGATAAATTAAGCTCCAGTTTCGCACTGGGGTCGATGTAATTGACTTAATCCGTTTGTCTGTCCTTGTTTGTCCCCTCTGTGTTTAGCCCCTTGTGGGTAGTAAAGAAATGGGTATTTCGCCTGTCTTTACGTCCTGAGTTCAAATTCCACCGAGGTCGACTTTGCCTTTCATCCTTTGAGGATCGATAAATTAAGTACCAGTTAAGCACTGGGGTCTATGTAATCGACTTAATCCCTTTCTCTGTCCTTGTTTGTCCTCTCTATGTTTAGCCCCTTGTGGGCAATAAAGAAATAGGAACGAGAAAACTTAGAAAAGGAATCATTTATAAATGTGTAGGCAAAGAAGAAATTAGAAGAGTATATAACCAAATCAGAGAGATTTTTGGAAGACGTGTAGAACGAAGGGCAAAATATACGCCTCTTTTGCTCTTTTACTCGTTCACTTGTTTCAATCAATTGACTGTGGTCATGCTGGAGCAGCGCCTTTAGTCGAGCAAATCTACATAAAACTTATTCTTTGCAAGCCTTGTAGTTATTCTATCGGTCTCTTTTGCCGAACCACTTAGTAACGGGGACGTAAACACACCAGCATCGGTTGTCAAACGATGTTGGGAGGACAAACACGGACACACAAACACATACACACACACATACATATATACACGACGGGCTTCTTTCAGTTTCCGTCTACTAAATCCACCCACAAGGCTTTGGTCGACCCGAGGCCATAGCAGAAGTCACTTGCCCAAGGTGTCACGTAGTGGGACTGAACTCGGGACCATGTTGTTGGCAAGCAAGCTACTTACCACACAGCCACTCCTACGCCTATACACATGATATCGTTCATAGGGAGGAGTGTAAATGAGGTGATATAAAGCGATGTCAGCGATGTCCAACATCTATCTATCTATTTATCTTTCTTCCTTTCTATGTATCTTTTTTATATCTATTTATCTATCTATGTTTCTATCTATCTCAGTCTCACTATGCATCTAATCTAGTTTCTTCCCGATGACTGTCCCTCGTCCGAAAAGTTATGATGCCTTTTCTCAACTTAACAAGCGCTAAACTATTATCATATCTGTGACGTTCGTTCTTCTCGTACTCTTAATATTTGTACTTGGGGATACGTACACACATACACACGCACGCTCATAAGTACACACATATATATGTATACATATATATAAGGACATGTCTATATGTATTTGTATATACACGTATCATCATTACACGAAATGTGTTGAATAGGCTTTTCAGATGAATGTATATAAGTGTGAATGTGTTAGAGTGTATGTGTGTGTGTGTGCGTGCGCGTGTTTGTGTTTGTTCGTGCGTGCTAGCGTGTGTACGCGTACGTATAAAGATATAGTGATGATACTGAAACAAGTCGTTTGATAGGAAAAGAAGAATATTTGATTGATTAAGTATGTAGGAATTATAAATAGAGGAGATCAATTAGAAGTAAAATTCTTTGAAAATGGGTAGGGATTTACGCAATTTTCAAAGTTCCCTTCCAAAGTAATAAGGCAAATCAAAATGCCAATATTAAGGGGTGAGCTGCGGCTGAGTGAGAGGGAACTTTTCTATCTATTGGCATTTGGTTTATTTACCAAACTGAAGGTTGCAAAGTGGTGGTTGGCGGTTATCGGGATGATGGCGGCGGGGTGGAAGTAAATATTGAAGATGAAATAAAGTGGGTGGAATAGAAATACAAAAAAGGGTTTTGAAAATAAATTGTTCAAATCATATATATGTGTGTATGTGTATGTGTGTATGTATGTATATATATATATATATATATATATATATGTAAATGTGCATGTACATACATATATATATATACACCTTTCACTCTCTTTAGGCATTCATGTATGTGTCTGTGTGTGTGCTTGTGTAATATATACATATGTATATATGTATATATGTATGTATATGTATGCATATATATATGTATATATATATATATGTATATATATATATATATATATATATATATGTATATATATGTGTGCATTTATGCATACAAAGATACGTACATACATACACACATATGTACACAGACAGACACACACACATATATATATATGCATATGGAGATAGATAGATAAATAGATAGAGAGTTAGATAGACAGGCAGACAGCCAAGTGGCTAGATATAATAAATACATATTTATATATGCATACATTTTTCTTTCAATTTTTCTCTTTCTCTCTCTCCCCCTCTCTCTCTCGATATATATATATATATATATATATATATATATACGGACAAATACTACATACGTATAAATTCATATACCTATAAATACATACGTGCATATATATATATATACACACACCTATAATCGACTCATATATATATGTATATACACGTATATTGCACACACACGCATATATATTTATGTTTTTACATATACATATGCATGTGTGTGTGTGTCTGTGTGTGTGTCTGTGTTTGTACTTGCATGTGTGTGTGTGCGTGCGTGTGTGTGTGTCTGTGTGTCTGTGTCTGTGTGTCTATGTTTGTTCCTCTAGACATTTATACATGACATATCCTTCTGCTTTGTTTTATAAATCCATATTTTCTCAGATGCTACAGGCAATCTTAAAATCGTTTAAAAATATAAAACAGCATCAAGAAATTTATATTCCGAAGCGTAAATAATAGAAAGCATAATGTATGCATACATCCATCTACATTTCATTCAAAAGTGACAATGCAAATGGATCCTTCGTCTGTTTCCACGATGAATATTCTACTGATCGGTCTACTGATCTGCTTGAATTTTAATACAATTGACTGGGTAATCCAATAACACGTGTACCCTTGGCATAATTATGAGACAGCTTCCTTGTGATCCTATGTGTGATGGGAGCTAACCATTTCAAAAAAACGAAGACGCTGCAGTTCACCTATGCATTCCCCCCAACTCAAAATGGGAGATATTTCTCATACATATATACATACATACATATAAATATAAATACATATATTTAATGCATACATTTAAATACATATATAAATACATATATTAATAGAGCAGGGGTGGTTGCGTGGTAAGTAGTTTGCATAGGCAACTACATGGTTTCAGGTTCAGTCCTACTGTGTAGTAGTTTGTGTGAGTTGATTTGGCAGATATAAATTGAAATAAAGCAGTCGTATATATACGTGTGTGTGTGTGTGCGTGTCTATATTTGTTTCCCTACCATCGCTTGACAACCGATGTTGATGTGTTTACGTCCCCAGAACTTAGCGGTTTGGCATAAGAGAACGACAGAATAATTACTAGGCTTAGAATGAATAAGTCCTGATTTGTTCGATTAAAGGCGGTGATCCAATATGGTCGCAGTCACATGACTGAAACAAGTATAAATAGATCGAGAGAGAGAGAAAGAGAGAGATACATATATACATATAAACACACTCACACACACATACACACACACTCACAAACATACACACACACTCACAAACACACACGCACAAACATATATATAACCAATTGTAGCGTGGAAGGTGTTTATAAGCCATTTAAAAACACAGAAACCGTTAGATTCACTTCAACATTTAAATTTAATTTGCCAAAATATTTTCGTCGCTTTGAAACTGTGACGTATTCAGTGACAAAATTCCGTGCTGCACTGAAATTTGAAGAGAATCTGACGGTTTTTGTGTGTTTTTAAATGTCTCTCCATAATATGTGTGTTTTGTGTGGCGTATGTTTTGTCCGAGGTCTATACGCTAGAGTTGTTTTCACTCTTATCTCTAGCAACAATGGTACAAATTGGCACCGTCAGTTACTTTAGTAACGATTGCTCTTGTGCCTTTTGGTTTTAAAATTGCGAATAATCACCTTAATAATTTATAATTTTCACTTAACCATTTTACCGAATCAGCCACTGATTCTTGTAGTATATTCCATAAACTGACAAGACGAGTTCCATTAAACCCAAGACAATGGAACATGTGTCAATGATGAGGATTAAATTCAATCCGAATTCATCGATGATTTGCCACTCCTCACTTGCTGTAGAGAGGTTGTTCTCCTTTGCCAGTCAGTAGATAAGTGATTTGCCCGTGGCCAGGTGATGTTTTAGCTCTTATTTCTAGCAATGCTGGTGCTAATATCCAGCCCCAGGCACGTTTATATATATATATATAACATAAGGGACTAAGGCCATCTGAATATGGCTAGGGACAGGGCAGGGTGGTGGGGGTGTTACTGTTGCATTTAGCCCCAGGCGAACATCAACGTCGCCAGATAGGCTTGACACCATCACGGCGTCCTTTATCCTGCAAAGGGAGATAATTCCCCGATGAAGCGGAAACCACACACGGACCTAGGTTTCAAGGTGTATTGCCTATCATCAACGTGTGGTAGGCCCCCGCTTCCTCGACGAAATCTCACTCTGCAGGATATTTATGTATAGATTTTCAAGCAAAATACATTTGCTGATTTCGAAAATCTGTTCGACAGCAATAATAATTCTCTAAATGAGATATAGACAGTAACTGCTCCATAACATAAGGGACTAAGGCCATCTGAATATGGCTAGGGACAGGGCAGGGTGGTGGGGGTGTTACTGTTGCATTTAGCCCCAGGCGAACATCAACGTCGCCAGATAGGCTTGACACCATCACGGCGTCCTTTATCCTGCAAAGGGAGATAATTCCCCGATGAAGCGGAAACCACACACGGACCTAGGTTTCAAGGTGTTGATGATAGGCAATACACCTTGAAACCTAGGTCCGTGTGTGGTTTCCGCTTCATCGGGGAATTATCTCCCTTTGCAGGATAAAGGCGCCGTGATGGTGTCAAGCCTATCTGGCGACGTTGATGTTCGCCTGGGGCTAAATGCAACAGTAACACCCCCACCACCCTGCCCTGTCCCTAGCCATATTCAGATGGCCTTAGTCCCTTATGTTATGGAGCAGTTACTGTCTATATCTCATTTAGAGAATTATTATTGCTATATATATATATATATATATATATATATATATATATCAGAAAAAAAATGAAGAAAAAGTTTTGAAAACCTTATCATGGAAAAATTAAGACACTTCCTATTCTGGGCACAAGGCCTGAATTTGTGTGGAGCGGGGGCCAGTCGATTAGAAGGACCCCGGAACGCACCTGGTACTTAATTTATCGACCCCGAAAGGATGAAAAGCAAAGTCGACCTCGGCGGAATTTGAACTCAGAAGGTGAAGGCAGACGAAATACCGCTAAGCATCTCACCCGGTGTGGTAACGTTTCTGCCAGCTCACCGCCTTAAAATTAAGACAATACTCACAATCTACGGGTTTCAATCACTTTAACAAGATGATCTAGTCATGCCGAAGTAAAAGTTAAAAATAAACTTAAATATAATTAAATTAATCTTTCATTATATTATTTCTGAATGCTTACATTTATTCTTAACACGATTGCAATGTGCCGCATTACGTTTCTCCTAATTACCCATGGCACCATCGGCAAGTTTTTCCTAACACTTCCAGCCTAGCCAATGCATTGGTATTCGATTATTGCTGTTGCTTTCGTTACTATTGATAATGAAGTTTTCGCTATTCGTGCTGATGTTAATGGCTTTGTTGTTGCTGTCGCTATATTTGTTTCTGTTTCTGCTACAGCTAATGTTGATGTTACTTCTTTTTAGATTCTGAATTTGATGGACGAAACCGGTGCTGACGCCATATTTGTGTACATATATATATATGCATTTTCCTGTCTACCTGTTTCTTTGTCAATCTTTATTTGAAAAGCGATGTCTGTGTTTATGTCCCATAATTTATAGTTCGCTAGCAATAAATCGATAAATTATGTACTTGATAAAAAATGAAAAATATTCTGCGGTAAATATAAATAACTACAACCATTCAAGACGGCACTCCAGAATGGCCACAGCCAAATCACTGAAATAAATGACAAAGTAAAATAGCAATTGCAGAAGATGGAGCACATACAAATATAAAGAAATAAATTTCATTGATTTCAAGTGATTAACAGTATTGTACAAAATTCCCAATAGATGCCTGCGACATCTATTGGGAATTTTGAAATAGATCAAAAGATATTTTATATATGAAGACAAGAACGATAATATTTCAGACATTTTGTTTAGGAGAGAGCCTCAATGGAACTCTATATCAATCTTTTCAGATATACAAAGATTACAACGATCATCACCCTTAGCGTAAATCTTGTTATTTTAATATCTTCTAAATCAGTTTAATGTTTCTGTTATGGTGTGTTATATCGAGATGATGATCTCATTACTAAATGCAATATGAATTAGAGATAGATTCAAAACCGTTAGACGGTTTCAGAAAAATACTTTTTCAAAGTTTGTTTGAAGATTAGTCACCAGTACTTACTATACATAACATTTACCTGCATTTCAGTACTTAAACACATGTTCACAAAGCAAGGGATACCAAAGGGGAAAATCAAATGAAAACTTATAGAAAACAATGCTTTTATTCATTCTATACATTAGTCTATTCATAAAAATGACAATAAACACTCGTTCTGTGATTTTTCTGATGCAGCCTTCAACAATGTTACCGCTTCCATCATTCTTATTGTATACAATGTTTAAAATAATGGCAGTGGAATTTTCCATGAATTGGGGAGAAATCTATTTGATAGTTTTCACATATAGACTAATCAAATACTGTTGGAGGTATGCATATTTACCAGTGATATACGGTGGTAGTTTCTTGTAGTCCGGTCGAGAGTTGTTTACCTAAGGTATGATTACAGTGACCAGATATATGCGCTGTATATTCCCGCACACTTCCCCCCTCCATACACACCACCACCACTACATACACTCGACGTTGCCTGAACAGGTTTACGTTGTGCCATGAGTCAGGTGTGGAAGTGATCGCAGAGCAACGCGAGATGAGGTATTTTGCTCAAAAATGCAAACATCGACTTGGTCCAGAAACTGAAACCCCGATCATGCAAGCGTCAGTGGAAGGCCCTACGACTATGCTGGGGCACAGACGAGCACACGTACACACACACACACACACACACATACATACATACATATATATATATACATATATATATATATATATGTGTGTATACACACATATATGCATATGTATGTATATATATATATATATAATATATATATATAGACACATATATGCATATATATATATATATATATATATATATATATATATATATATATATATATATATATATAAAAGCAATTAAGATTCAAGTCAATTCCAATGAAACTTTTAATAAATCCTGTCTTTGTATGAAACAATTGTACTAAAAACTAATCCATTCTTGTTGCTTCTTTCTCGTTTATATATATATATATATATTATATATATATATATATATAATATATATATATATTATATATATATATATATACTAGCTGGACTCGTGAAAAGTTCACGGAAAATATTAAACAATGAAAGCATCTGTAAATTGTGTGCTGGTGACATGTGAAATGTTTCTATATTTTGACACTTACAGAATGTAAAAAGGGGTCTAAAACCGATAAGAATATCAATCCAACCAAAATACCTCAGTTACGCAAACGTAAACAAAATTGCTATTTATCATTTAGCCTTAAAATACAATCGTATATATTCAAAGAACCTTCTTGGTTAAGTGGTACAGAACGGTCTTTTGGCATTCTTCTACTTGTTTCAGTCAATTGATGGTGGCCATGATAGAGCACCGCCCTTTGGTCGAAGAAATCGCACCCCTGGACTTAGTCCCTGTAGGCCTGGGGCATATTCTATCAGTCTCTTCTGCCGAACAGCTAAGTTACGGGTACACAAACACAATAACATCTGTTGTCAAACAATGGTGGTGGGGAGACAAACACACACAAACAAACACATAAAAATATTATATGTATATATATATACTATATATATATATATATATAGTATATATATATATATACATATATATATATATATATATATATATATATATATATATATATATATATATATATATATATATATATATATGACGGAAGTCTTTCAGTTTCACTCAGGCTTGGTCGGCTCAAGGCTGTAGTAGAAGGCACTCTTTAAAGTATAGAGTTGAATTTCGTGTAGTCACCTATTGGCAACTCCCCCCCCCATTTTCTAGGGGTTATTATCCATTTTCTGAACTCTTTTCACAGCTATACTCCATTCGAAATTTGCATTTTTTAAATGTGAAAAATAAAGCGGAAGGGAAAGGACTTGTTTGTAGTTTGAAGGAGAAGCTTTAAACGTGCCTGAAAAACACTTGGTTCTTTCCCCCGACTAAAAGACATGAAGAACTATGAAATAAAGTAAGTACCCGGGGTGGGGGGAATGAAGAGAGAACTAACAGACGATCTAGAACTCCCAGAATGAAAACGTAAATGTTTGAAAGACTTACCCTGTATTCAATATTAAATGTCTTTCCCTCTTCTTCATTGTTAAAAGTAAAGAATCTAGACAAGATCGATATATTCCAATCTAATTATCATTTTAAATGACCTAGGTTTTCCTTTCGCTCTCTCTATCGCTTCACTCCTTTTCCCTACGTTTAAGAGATTTAATTTTTCGGCAGCTCAGTGGTTAGGGGTACTCGGCCCACGATCGTAAATTCATGAGTACGATTCCCTGCGGCGTGCTGTGTTTTTGAGCAAGTTACTCTACTTCACCTTACTGCAGTCCACTCAGCTGGTAAAAATGAGGTGTAGCTGTAAGTCACATTCTGAATTAGGTTGAATCTCTCTGAGAACTACCTTATGATATGCATGTCTGTGGAGTACTCGGCCACTTGCGCGTTAATTTTACGAGAAGACTGTTCGTTGACTAGATAAACGGGAACCTCGTCGTCGTTACCGACAGAGTGCCATTTTAAAAAGATGAAAGAATAGGAAATGTTCCATATTGTAAGGCTAAAATGTCAAAAGTAGTGAAAGCTAAGACGAAATAATTGCTATTCCGTCGTGTATTCACCCTCGACTCAGTGAGATAGCAACAGTCTGCGTATCGGTGTTTATCTGGAGGCCGCCAGATCTGTGAGACCCACAAATTCCGCTGTTAGGACCGGATAAGCACCCATAGTGACCCTAACGAAATATATTTTCCTGCCCCTATATAGGGTCTTTTTTTCATTTTATTCCAACCACTTGAAGGTTTATCTTGCTCCAATCCACTCAGCTAGCTGAAATGAGTTGTAGCTGTAATTCAAAGGGGCCAGCCTTCTCATATTCTGTGTGAGGCTGAATCTCCCTGAGAATTATGTTAATGATATGCATGTCTGTGGAATACTCATCCACTTGTAAGTTAATTTTATCTCCGTGTGGTAATGAAAAGTGAAAGTGACATCCAATATTTGCTGTGTCTATACATCAGTATTTCTTTCGAACTATGTATCTACTGTCTCTCTCACTTTGTCTCTTTCTCTTTCACTTCCTTTGTGCCCCTCTTCTCCCACTCTTTTAATTTAGCAATGTATCTACTTTTCTTGCGATATGTTCTTTGTTCTTTTATATGTTTCAGCCCCAAGGCTGTGGCCATGCTGGAGCCGTCAACACTCACTGTCACTGTCACTCTCTCTCTTTCTCTCTTACTTCGTCTCTGAAACATTTAAAAACACAAAACGAACGCTGTCACCACTCACTGTCTCATTCACACACACACTCTCTCTCTCTTTCTCTCTTTTTCTCTTACTTCCTCTCTGGCTTACTCTACCTCTCGCTTTGCCATTTCCTTCTTCCTTTCAAGTAAATGTGACACACACCACAGATACATACAAAAAGAGCAAGCTGGCATATGATTACCATTAATATATTTTATATATATTATTACATAGATATTTACCTTTTAAAGGCATGTTAGCAACCAAGTTCACCGGCTTAGTCTAGGGTATCGGTGAAATACTAAAATGACATTCGATTCTCATCGATGCAAATAAGTATATTATCATTTATGTATAAGAAAAGAAAATGAAAAAATCGAAAGATAGGCATCAATTTATTAACATGGCTCCAATCTCGAACAACCGAAATTGGAATTATGTTAATAAATTGATGTCTATCTGTCGATTTCTCCATTATCTTTTCTTATATACATATAGTTGAAATATATAGAAAAACAAAAGACGAAGACTGGCACATTATTTACCTTATTTACATTTGACGGATATTTGTCCTCATCTTGTTTGTTGTTAACTCAACATTTCGGCTGATACACCCTTCAGCTTTCATGAGGTGTCTTGATGAAATTTCGAACCTGGGTTCTCATTCCTAAGGTATTTTTTATGTTGTTGTTGTTGTTATTATTATTATTATTATTATTATTATTATTATTATTATTATTATGTTTTTTCCTTCTTTCTTCAAATTTTCTTCCGTTTCTCGCCGAGTGTTTTCCATACACCTAGGGCAGAGAAGGACATTGTATGCATTCCCAGATTACACATGCAAATTCACAGATAAAATATGTATTTAAAAATTGATAAATAAATAAATTCATGGGTGGATGTTATTTTCACAGCGATAGCGCTCTTCTCAGTACATGAGCCGTTCCAGCTAATACGATTTTTTGCACTTCCTGTAGGGATGGTAAGCCTGGAATCATTTTCAAATAGGTTTCAGTACCTTTTTGTAGCATTCCTAGAGATCCTACAATCACTGGTACTGTAGTCGTCTTGAGATGCCACATTTTTTCAATTTCCATTAGCAGGTCTTTATATTTACTAATCTTGTCAAATTCTTTCGCCGCTATATTGTGATCACAGGGAATACTCATGTCAATTAATAAACACATCCTTTTTGTCTGATCTTTTATAATGATATCCGGTTTATTGGCTTTTATAGTCTTGTCAGTCTGCACGGGGAAGTCCCATAGAATCGACACTTTTTCTCCCTCAGTCACAGCTTCAGGATGATGTTTATACTATTTGTCAGCGGTTTTGATTTTATAATGCCGACATATTGTCCAGTGTAAATACTGGCTGACTCTGTCATGTCTTGCTTTATATTCTGCGGGTGCTAAGACTCTACACCCTGAGATTAGGTGGTCTATTGTTTCAATCTCATCGTTACAGAATCGGCATTTTGGGTCAGCTCCATTTTTCATCACATTGGCTTGGTAGTTCCGGGTAAATAAGCTTTGGTTTTGAGCAGCTAATATGAAACCTTCACTCTCTGCTTTTAGCCCTGAACTTCGTAACCATTGGTGCGTGTGTTTCTGGTCGACATCAGCTTGTTTCCTACGAGCCACATACTTGCCATGGAGAGGTTTCTGTTCCCATCTGCTAGCTAAATTTTCATGTGCTTTTGTCTTTGCAATTAATTTTATTTTCTTTGCAGCTGCAGTTGGCGCATTTCCTTCAGCCTGCTCAACCTGGTGGGTGTCTAAGAGATCAGCAGCGAATTTTTTGCTCTCTTTGAGAATAGAGTGAAGTTGTTTTAGGTCTTTCCTGTTTTTCAACAAGTTTTAGCATCCAATCGTTGGTTGCTTCAAGGTATTTGGCCAGTCCGATTGTGGTGGTTTTGTATGTAAGTTCAAGCTGGATCAAACCTCGACCTCCCTGAGCTCTGGGAAGGTAAAGGCGATCCACGTCTGCCTTTGGATGGTGCATCTTATTACAAGTCAGTAGCTTTCGGATTTTTCTGTCAATTTTCATTATTTCACTGGTATTCCAGTTAAGCACATTGAAGCTATAAAGAACAACTGGTACTACTAAGGAATTTATGGCTAAAACCTTATTATATGCATTCAGCTCAGACTTCAGGACTGCTCGAACTCTTCTATAACATTCTTTCCTAACCTTCTCTTTCATGCTTGCATGCTGGATACCAGAGCCTTCATTTATTTCTAGATATTTATAGCTTTGTTCCTGCTCAAGTTCCTTTATTATTATTTCGACATCTAATTCGATTGAACTAGACTTTACCAATTTCCCTTTCTTAAAAGTGGCTTTGCCACACTTTTCAAGGCCAAACTCCATCGCGATATCATCACTGAATCCTTTCACAGTATGTAATAATCCTTCAAGCTATTCATCATCTTTGCCATATAGCTTTAAGTCATCCATATAAAATAGATGGCTTATTTACTTGTCAATTTTGTAGCCATATTCTGTTCTATTCAGTTCACTTGAGAGTGGTATTAGTGCTATGCAGAAAATTAGTGGTGAAAGTAAGTCACCTTGGAAAATTCCACAGTTTATGCTAATGTTGTTTGAGTGCAATAGTCCATTAGAATGATATAATTGGAGCTTCGTGTTCCATAGAGACATATTATACTTTAAAAAATCTGAAATCACAGGAGAAATTTTGAAAATGTCCAGCGATTTCAGAATCCACGAATGTGGTATGCTGTCAAAGGTTTTTTTATAATCAATCCAAGAAGAGCTGAGATTTCTGCGCTTGTTATGGCAGTTCTCAAGGATCATGCGATAAATTAGGAGCTGGTCTTTGCATCCGTATGAGCCTCGTCTGCATCCTTTTTGTTCAGTGGGAAAGAGGTTATTCTCTCCCATAAACGTATACGTTTTCTCTACTAGAATAGATGTCAAGATCTTATAGGTAGTAGATAAACATGTTATAGGCCGATAGTTTTTTGGGTCTTTCGTTTTATTTTTGGGGAGGAGGTAAGTAATACCATTTGCCATCCAATGTGGTGTTTTTTTCGGGTCTTTCATAATACTATTAAATAGTATTACTAACATTTTGTGTGCGGACGAGAGTGATGAGAGCCAGAAAATTGGTACTCTATCAATACCAGGGGATTTCCACTTATGAGCCTTTGTTAGTGCTTTCCTTAGGTCGGCGATTGAGATGTCTTCCCATACCTGTTCTTGTAGATTTTTGTAGTCATCTACACTCTGCATTTTCATTGTATGGTTTCTCATCACTCTAGATCCCGTTCCAAAAGTTTTCAACTTCTTCCATTAGGGGTGGATTTTCAATCGTTATTTTTTCTTTCCCTATTTCCCTGTAAAATGATTTGGCATTGGATTTGAACATCTTATTTTGTTTGTAGAATTTGATTCTTTTCTCAAATCTGCGTATTCTCTGAGCTTTTGCTTGAACTTTTTGTTTAAGTGTTTCTTTCGCTGACATTAGTTCTTCTTTTGTTGAATGTCCATATTTTCTCACAATCTTCCTGCCTTTTCTTGCTCTTACATCATTTCCAGAGATTAGCTCAGTTAATATTGATATCTCCCTTCGCAATGATTCAATTTCAGTTTCAATTCTACTCCTCCAGTTTGATTTTCTTTTCGAATTTGGTATTGTTGGCTTATTGGGTGTAAAACAGCGTCTTTCGATTACCTTAGCGACAGAGTAAATAATTTCATTTAATTTATTAAAATCGGGTTTTAGTTGTTGTATGATTTCCTGTGTAACGCAGTTGCCAATTTTTATTTGTGTTTTATGTTGGTGTGCATTTGAGAGTTTATGGAGTGGTTCCCTATCATTCATAGTTGTATGCCCTACAACTGCAAGCTCATTCAGAACTTCTTGCTTCATTTCAATGATAGATTTTCTGTGTTATTCAACAAACGTGTGATTTTCAAATTCTGTTTCGACATCATTTTCCGGGCTGTTTTTTCTAGGGTCATATTTTCCTTCTTCAGGATCTTGAGTCGATTCGGCAGATGGTCGTCTTTCAGTCAATGCTTGTGGCCCAACATTCCTCTCCTCAGCTTCGTTATTTCTTTCCTGACTTACATTTAGGTCATTCTCTACCACTTTTTTAATAAAGGTTAATTCTGCATCTGTGAGTCTGGTATTTCTGAAGATATCTCTTCTAACATTTGCTAATCTGTTTTCATCCAGGTTTGGTCTGCTAGCTGGATTCCGGCTCCTCCAAATTCTGTAGGAGTTTGCGGTGTGTTTTTCTTGGGTTGGCCTACTTAATGCAAAGTAATAAGCATATATTACTTCTTTATATTCTTCCCGGTTCCATTTAGTTCTTTTAATTTTGGGGATTTTTTGGTCGTTGTGGCGGTGAACTTTGGGGGCTTAATTTGGGACAAATCCCGTTTAAGTGGCCTTCCAGGTTCGTATTCGGGGAAGATATTCTGCCATTTGAAAATTTTTCGCCATCAGGCTGGCAGCCTCCTAAGGGGCACGTTTCCTTTATAACCATTGGACAAGCGATTCGGTGTACTGTTAGAAATTTTCTTTTCAAGTAAAGTTAAATTATTATTATTATTATTATTATTATTATTATTATTATTATTATTATTATTATTATTATTATTATTATTACAACAACGACGACGAAAAATACCTTACGAATGAGAACCTAGGTTCGAAATTTCCCCCAAGACACCTGATGAAGGCTGGAGAGTATATCAGCTAAAACGTTGTGTTAACAACAAACAAGATGTGGACAAATATCCGTCAAATGTAAATAATATACATAACTCCTCATCTCTTAAATATAGAACTGCATTACGAATACTGGTGTATGAACAATAAGCAGGTGTATTAGTTTCACGCTCGGGGAAGTGAAAAAGTATTTTACGTTTCTAGCCTACGCTCTTCAACAGAAAGGATAAGAGAAAATTAATAGGGAGAATTTTAAAAAATACCCGAGGAGATAGTTTCTGACAAGGAAGGATACAAAGCTTAATTTCTGGAACGTAGATCACGAAAACATTGTCAAAGTTTAAACTTGAGGTTAGTCTCGCAGAGTCTTGCTGATCCACTTACAAATTGTATTTGTAATGAAGACATTGTTATTCTTTTTTTATTTATTTATTTCAGTCATTTGACTGCGGCCATGCTGAAGCATCGCCTTTAGTCGAACAAATCGACCACAGGGCTTATTCTTTGTAAGCCTAGTACTTATTCTATCGGTCACTTGGGCCGAGCCACTAAGTTACGGTGACGCAAACACACCAGCATCAGTTGTTAAGCGATGGGAGGACAAACACAGTCACACAAACATGCACACACACACACACACCCTCACCCTCCACAAACACGGATATATATATATATATATATATATATCTATATATATATATATATATATATATATTATATATATATATAGATATATATATATATATATATATATATATATATATATATATATATAATATATATATATATATATATATATATATATATATATATATATAGGTATGTATGTATGTATATATATATGAGGCGAGCTGGCAGATACGTTAGCGCGCCGGGCGAAATAGCGTTATATCGACTGCCGTTAGGTTCTGAGTTCAAATTCCGCCAAGGTCGACTTTGCCGTTTATCCTTTCGGCGTAGATAAATTAAGTACCAGTTAGGCCTAGTGTCGATGTAATTGACTTAAACCGTTGTCTGTCCTTGTTTATTCCCTCTATGTTTAGCCCCTTGTGGGCAATAAAGAAATAAGAAACACACACACACACACACACACACACATATATATATATATATATATATATATATATATATACGACGGGCTTCTTTCAGTTTCCGTCTAGCAAATCCACTCACAAGGCTATGGTCGGCCCGAGGCTAGAGCAGAAGACCCTTGCCCTAGGTGTCACACAGTGGAGAACATGTGATTATTTTTTCTTTCTGAATATATAAGCTTATCCTAACTGTTAGGCA